>NW_013666111.1:209311-218665 GCF_000517525.1 Limulus polyphemus | reverse complement strand
CAATTATATATATTATAATTATGTATCTTTAATTAATTTTACACATCATTCAGAAGAACTGGCAAACCAGCTTGTCCTTAAGATTGTTTGTTTCTAGTTAAGCGCAAAGTAACACAATGGGCTACCTGTGTTGTGCCCACTGCGGGTATCGAAACTCGATTTTTAGCATTATAATTTCGCAAACTTACCGTTGTGCCACTGGGGGCCTAGTCTTTAAGAAGTAGTTTGCAAGGGGTTTGCTTTGAACGATGATAACTAAACGTTCAGAGATAAATAATAGACAAAACTAGCTTAATTACTTTAAACAAACACGTCCGACATGGCCAGGTGGTTAGGGCTCTCGACCCTCAATATGAGGGTCGTGGGTTCGAATCCCCATCCCACCTTTCAGCTGTGCGAGCGTTATAATGTGACGGTCAATCCCACTATTTATTGTTAAAATAGTAGCCCAAGAGTTAGGGTGAGGGGTGATTACTTCCCTCTAGTCTTTCACTGCTAAATTAGGGACGGCTAACGCTGGTAACCCTCGTGTAGCTTTGCGCGAAATGAAAACACCTAATAACAACGTCTGTATATTTAGTTTATAAGCGCCTTACACAGTTGTATACTAAATTATTTTGTATTTTAACACTATTATCATTACTCTGAACACCGACTCAAGCGAGAAGCTGGATAAGTATATTTTTTCATACATAAAAAACAATGAAAAATTTCCGGGTACACATATACACAAGGATCTAACATGCCAGCAAAGCTATCTGCCCCAAGTCTCCATGAGTGACCATGTGTGTTATGAAATGAAGAGATAGGTGGCACTAGCTGTAATTCAACGTGGGGGGGGGGGGAGGATGAACAGTTTCTTCTTTAAAGAAAGAAAGTAGATATAATAAATAAATAAATTAGTGTCCGTTCTATCATTACATCGTTGACCAAGTCTCCAGGATAGCCTCTGAAACTCTTGCCTAACTTCAATTATACTTTTCAATTGGAAATTGTTAATTTTTTTTTATCCTTATGTTATCCGATAAGAATCCTTGCACTGTTTAGCACTTTGAAGCACCTGCAGTCTGCAGATATTTCTCTTTGAAAAAACAAACAAACAATAACAAAAACAAAGTACGTAAAACACTAGATAACTTGTTTAGATCTTGTCCAAACTACGCTCTCCGCATGGGTTTTTTTTTTTTTATTGAGCATGAGTAAAGCGATGAGCTTAGGGGAAGAGGGCGCGAGTGAATTACGTGCGTTTTTACTACAGAAATTAACAATAAAAATTCCTGGGCCTGATTTTATGTACGGTAATAAACCTGCTACCTTAGTCATAAATCCAAAAAGTATTAAAGAGCGAGCACTATATCATATCAACGATAAATACCAAAGTGTTTTGTATATTATTAATCTCTAAATTTAATTATAGAAGGCCATGGAAAAATATTTCATATTTTACCTTTAAATGATTATTAACGTATTTAAATGACGCATACTCCGTTTATATTTGTTTTATAATACATTTTGAAATATATAATCATTCCTCCTCTGGTTTATTGTTATTTATTTCCCCGAATGGGTCCCTTATGTTGTCTGTCAGTCAGTCAGTCACTAGACACTAAAATGACGTCACATAAGGGACTCTAAAGTTGTAGTTTGTGCTGCCGTCATGTCAGTAAAACGTGCGCATGCCATGAATCACAAGAACAATTATGTTTGTTTGTTATGGATTTCGCGCAAAGCTACACGAGGGCTATCTGCGCTAGCAGTCTCTAATTTAGCAGTGTAAGACTAGAGGGAAGGTAGCTAATCAGCACCACCCACCTCCAACTCTTGGGCTACTCTTTTACCAACGAATAGTGGGATTGACCGTCACATTATAATGCTCCCACGGCTGAAAAGAAGAGCATGTTTGGTGTGAGAGGGATTCGAACCCGCGACACACAGATTGCGAGTTGAGCGCCCTAACCACCTGGCCATGCCGGGCTAAAAAAGAATTATGTATTATGTAAGTTACAACAGGGCATGACATATGAACTTCAAAAGCAAGAAATAAAAATGTTGGCTAATCTTAATTTTGGTTTTATTTACTCTTGAAACAGAACACTTTAGGGGACTTTGCGGAAGTACATGTAGTATGATATGTTCAAGTCTTTTCAAGGAATTTCTTTTTAATTAAAAAAAAAGATATTTCCTGAGTTGGAGAAGGAAATGAAACCTATGTCTAATATTCTGGTATGTTAATAACTTACATTCTGGTACGTCAGTAACCTACATTCTGTTACGTCAGTAACCTACATTCTGGTATGTTAATAGCCTACATTCTGGTACGTCAGTAACCTACATTCTGGTACGTCAATAACCTACATTCTGGTACGTTAATAGCCTACATTCTGGTACGTCAATAACCTACATTCTGGTATGTTAATAGCCTACATTCTGGTACGTCAGTAACCTACATTCTGGTACGTCATAGCCTACATTCTGGTACGTCAATAACCTACATTCTGGTATGTTAATAGCCTACATTCTGGTACGTCAGTAACCTACATTCTGGTACGTCAGTAACCTACATTCTGATATGTTAATAACCTACATTCTGATATGTTAATAACCTACATTCTGGTACGTCAGTAGCCTACATTCTAGTATGTTGATAACCTACATTCTGGTATGTTAATAACCTACATTCTGGTATGTTAATAACCTACATTCTGGTATGTCAATAACCTACATTCTAGTATGTTGATAACCTACATTCTGGTATGCACATCATGGTATGCGTACAATGATGTAGGTTTTACTGCTCTTTCTCAGACTCTTGAGTCAATCATTTTACTGTATTAATAACTTTACTGAAATTTACTTGTACTTTGCATAGTGCTGGTACCCCGGTGGCTCAGCGATAAACGTGAGGGCTTATTATGCCCACATTTCTGGTTCAATCTCTGCGCTGAGCACAGTACAAATAGCTCATTGCAACAAACAAACAAAACATTATGCTGGTAGTACATTGTACAGATTTGCGCATAACAACAATTAAACAAAAACATTATGCTGGTAGTCCATTGTACAGCTTTGCGTTTAACTACAATTAAACAAAATGATTATGCTGGTAGTCCATTGTACAGCTTTGCGCTTAACAACAACCAAACAAAAACACTATGCTGGCTGTTCATTGTACAGCTTTGCGCTTAACAACAACTACACAAAAACACTATGCTGGTAGTTCATTGTACAGTTTTGCGCTTAACAACAACTAAACAAAAACATTATGCTAGCTTTTAAAAGAAAATGCTTTCGCGATACGGACGTCACTTTTTTATTAATCGAAAAACTACCGGCTTTTAAAAGATATTTTTTTCTAAACCAATTATGTAATAAATTACTCGTGGATCCATGAATTTTTTTAATACCTAGATACGGTTTATATTTTAAAATCATTTCATTAAACAGACAAATGATAAAAAATAACATTATTTTAATTTTTTTTGGGGGGGGGGCATCATTGACTTACTACATTTTTGATACATTTAATATTATCATTTCTTGTCAATCACTTTCCATTTTGGTTGTTTTTTCTAGTCAGATTAAAAGGAATTGTGTGATTTTTATGTACAGATTGATAAATGAAGGAATACACACAAAGAAAATTGTTTGGTGTATGGAAAATACCTGACAATAGCAAACAAACGAAAACTAAAAAAACAAAAAAGCATAATCTTTATTATATAAAGTAGTATTAATAAAATACTATACCTTGACAAAAATGCTTCTTCTTTTTTATACTGCATATTATATTTAATTTTATTGTTCGGTTATGTTTCTGTAAATGGGCCAGGCGTGGTCCATTTTGTTAATTTACCCGGCTATGGATCTGAGGGTCTGTTGACTGTAAAGAATTTATTGTTATGTATTTATTTTTTAATATGAACGTTGTTTAGATTAAATTTTTATTTAAAAATATGCGTAACTTATAGTGCTAAATATGCATTGCATATAACGAATATGTTTTATAATTATTTTAATGACAACGTTTGTTTGGAATGAGTTTATATTTAAAAACGTGCCTAGCTTATAGTGTCAGTTTCGTATGGCGAAACTTTCGCCAATTCTCCAAGATTGTAGAATATTCGTAAACGCAAGAATGGACAATATATCTACTTCCGTAACCGGTTAAATATGGTTCAGCATTGTTGTCCGAACTTTCGAGAAAAACATTTCTCGCACCTATAAAACAGGCAAGGCGACGCGCCAAAGAGAGAGAGAGAGAGCTTATAAGTCTGCTAGGAACCTGTTATAACCGTGTACGCTATAAACCATGATTTTGCTAACCCTTATCAACCGGAAAATATACGGCATTTGACCAGGAACAGTTATAAATTTCGAACGTCAGGGGATTCTCATCGGACGTTAGTATCTTTCCGAAAATATTACTCAATTCTCATCGGACATTAGTGGTTTTATGAAAATAGTATCTTACTTCGACTGTCCAACAATTCAGTGTCTGACAATGCTAGCTAGCTTCTCGGCAATTCTATGTACATCGACTTCAATTTAACTCACTGGATACCAAGGAAACTTTGAACTAGAAAGAAGATTCTACGTTCTTTGTAAGTTAGTGAAATTGTTGTTTATAAAACTTTGTTTGTGGTAATTATTCGTAATAATTGTTGTTGTAAATTGTACTGTTCTATATATATATTAAAACGTATTTGTGTGAAAAACGGTGTGTGTCAATCTTGTTGGCAAATAGCGTAAATTAACTAAAATATCGGTTTCGGACTATTTTAAATTCTCAATACGTAACATGACTAACTGCTTTACCCGTAGTCTATCATGTCAAAATTAGAGACAACTAGCGCAGATAGCCATTGTGTAGCTTTGAGTAAATATCTGAAACAAAGTTTTTGAAAGTATGCTATTTTGTAGTTGTTCTTTTTTTGTTCTTGTTAAGTGCACAGCTGCAATATGGGTTATCTACGCTATGCACACTGAAGGGTTCGAGCCTCGAACTTCAGCATTACAAGTCCTAAAATTGTATGCTAAGCTACAACTTAAATGATGAATAAATAACGTTTCCGTGGTTGATTCAAATAGAGAAAGATCTTACCGTTTTTACTTTATCATTTGATAGTTTTCTTTTATGTAAACAATTAATTCATGTATGATATCAGATAAGGAAATTTAGACATGTCCAATGATTTATGTAGATTTCTCTCAGGGTTAATGAATTTTTATTTTATTTTTCAAAATTGAGAAATAAATGTTGACATCCTTTGAAATTTTGACGCTGATAATAATAAGTAACCATAGTAACGTGGAAGGATAGCTTTTACGGAACGTGTTTAGGAATACTGAGAAAATAAATTAGTTTTAGTGAAGTTAAATCTGATCTTGGGAAGTGTACATCAATTTTTTCTTTCTTTTATATGCAAGATCTTTATTCATAAGATGGAAAGTCACTAGCGTATAAATCACGAGGGAAATTTCAAACTCGGCTTCTTTGCCGGAAACCTGCCGATAAATTAATGAAAACGATATATGCTCAAATTCGTAGTCTGTGATAGAATAAGTATTAATATCTTCAAGAATTTTTGTAGATATTTCTATTCTAATGCAAGCAAGATCTGTTTTATTGGGTTCGTTTTTTATTATTATTAAAATATTTATTTTATTGTTGTTACTGCTATTCCTTTCGCCAAGCTACATCTGAGCTCTTTTCACCACACGGGGAATAGAACCCCGGATTTTAGCGTTGTAAGTATGCAAACTTACCGCTTGCCCACGTGAGGACAAAACTTTTCATAACTCTCTTTGGTTGAAATGTTATACGTTAGGAAATTACACAGGCCTGCGAATTGAAACTCCATATAAGTTGTTTTGGTTTTAATAACGGATTTTCCGTGATTCAGCTACGCAGATTTCGAAAATAATATTATTTATTTTTTTATCACGTAAAGAGTTTTTTACAAATCGAGAAGAAAAAAAACTCTTACTTAGATCAAATTATTATTTCGTTTACCACAATGAACATTTTTTATTATTATGTTCGTTAACAAAAATACAAACAAACTGAAGGGAAGAACATTGATGTCAAACGAATATATATCCTCATTCATCCTGATTTGTTTTGGTGAAATCTACGTCTTTTAGTCTCAAAACTACGTGTTGTGGTCTTTCTTTTATGTACTGCGTTATGACATTTTGCGAAAAATCTGTACGTGATGGAGAAAAATGGATATCATTTTCGGATTCAGCGTACAGGAATTACTATAGAACATGTAAAAATTTCAAGACAATAAAACCATCGCAGGCCTGTGTTATTTTTATTTAACTTCACAACAACAACAACAAACAAACACAAATGCCTAGCATTTGTCATGTAACCAAAATAACAGTTATTGCTTTTGTTTAAGTCCCCAGTCTTAAAGTTAGCCCAAAGTTAATAAATAAGTTTATCATCATCCAAGTTTACCTTGATAGTCTATCTTCGCAAGCAAGATATTATATGATGTTTATAAATGTTCTGTAATGCTACATAATTACGTTAGATATAATACAAACTTTCACACGCAATTTTTCGTGAGTTATCTTTGGGGCTATGATGCATCTAGCGTACATCAGTTTTATATGGTCAGAGCTTTATGAGAGATACGGTACAATTTACGCTGAAAATGTCTATATATATTTTATTACCCTCCACAGAAGGTCGTAGAAGACGATTAAATGCTCAAGATCTACGAAAAATTTGCAATGATGATAAATTCCGACATCCGTGGAATGATATCACCATAATATGAGTTGGTTAGAAAATATTTCTTGTGGCAATAAATATCTCCGAGTTTATAGATGGCAGTGTTTGTTACACAAAGCTTTAAAATTTAGACGAATCCCGTACACGTGCTGAGAAGATGAGGGATCATCTTACAAGTGTGGTATATCTCATGTGCATTGATAGCCTTATAGGTAAGAAAAGTAACTGCAACAAAAAACAAAACAAAACAGAACTGCAAAAAGTGTTATACAGAGTGAAAATTCAATTTCCTGACTTGAGTGAGCTGAAGAAAACAAACAAAAACGCATTGTAACGCTAAGTGAAAAGCAATATTTATTTACTTACAACAAAATGCAAACTTGATGAGCACATGGAACGTTGCACAGCACTACTTTTAAACTGTCAGGAGGAATTCTGGATCAGGCTAATTGAGTTACCCACTGTAAAAAAGTACATAGTAGGATCATGTCTCCGAAGACGAATGTGCTAATCACGTCAATTGCCATTCCATAAGAGAAAATACAGAGGACATAGCATCCAAGTATTTTAACGTTTATACACAGTGATGTTACTAAAGGCCATATTTACAATATCTAGATAACTCTCCAGCGACACTGTACCTGAGAAAGTTTAGAAATACTAAAATGGGACAAACGCCTTAACTCCTGAGTAACTCGTCTATAAAATATGATCGCTGCGCCTCACAGCTGATTTTCGCTGTACATGAAACTCTCTACGCAGTTAAATTTTTGAAGTTAAAAAAATAAAGAATTAAAACATGGTAGTTAATCAGATATCACGCCAATATTGGATCAGTTCTTGATACCAGTTTAATCTTTTGTGTGCAGCTTGTGACCAATAGTTTTCTACTGTTTATGCCCTTTAATACAATAATATTTTACCTCTGAAAAAAGAATTCAATTGCAGCTATGCTCACGACATTAAAATAACTCAGAATATATTTTTATTGTCAAAATATCCTGGCATCATAAGATTCAAGTAATACACATTTTTATTTTTTGTTTCCAAACAAAATGAATAAAAATACGACTTTGTAAAGTTGCACATAAGCGATTTTAAAACATAAATTAAAAACGACAAATCTTTACGTGTGAGATAAAGTTACTTTCAAGGCAATATTTTAAACCAGTGTCACGTCTTATCCAGGCCTCCAGTAACTAGCAAAATAGAAGCTTTTTTTTACTGATATGTATTCACTGACTTGGTCATGATGTGGTATTCTACTGTTGACATGTTTAGGCCAACATACTTATGCAGCAAGAGATAAAAAAAATACAATTTTTTCACCAGACTGCCTACCCCTACCAGTCATTGCCATGTGTGCAATCATATAAGGGCAGGACAATAACATGCTTGTATCTCTTCATTAGTTATGTAGGGTTGTGTGGATCTATTTGTACTGGCACAATTTAACACGACAAAAATATCTCACCAAACGATTTTGAAGCATCAAAAAATCATTTTGAAAAACTCATTTTGTTGCAGCTATTGTATCTTAGCGTGGAATGCAGAAATAAATGAATGTTTTTGAATAGTTTTGGTTTTCATAATTTGACGATTATTTATAGAAGACTTCAAAAGATTATGGTATATATATATCATTTGTTGTACAAAGAATCACGTGTTTTACAGATCAACCAAAAAGTATGCTTTTTTAATATCATCAACAACATTTACATAGCATTTCTTCCAATTAAAAGGCAGCATTTGATACATTAGGAATAAAACGTCTTGAAGTCTTTTTAAAATGCATTTAATCTATTTGTGAAAATGAACTACTAGTTTCAACTACCAGGTGTCTCTGTTTTCGATTCAAGGAAAACTTTAACTTTAAATTAAATATTGCCAGAGAACCCTTGCCTGTGTATGACATTCGTTTCAAAATCATCGGGTCAAAAGTCCATTCCTTGCCTGTGTATGACATTCGTTTTAAATTCATCGAGTCATTAAAGTCCAGCCCTTGCCTGTGTATGACATTCGTTTTAAATTCATCGAGTCATTAAAGTCCAGCCCTTGCCTATGTATGACATTCGTTTCAAAATCATCGGGTCAAAAGTTCAGCCCTTACCTGTGTATGACATTTTTTTCAAAATCATCGAGTCAAAAGTCCATTCCTTGCCGTGTATGACATTCGTTTTAAATTCATCGAGTCATTAAAGTCCAGCCCTTGCTCGTGTATGACATTCGTTTCAAAATAAGAACGCTGGGAATTGAAGAAAACTTTTCGTTTAGTGGTACCGAATCAACGAGCCCAAACAAACACTACATTTTACTTATTTGTTTTTAGTATGCGCTGGACATGCGCAGTAGTAATATCCTACAAGATTAAAAAGAAAAAGAAAAAAGAGGTGTTTTATTTTATTTGTTTGTTGATAAACACAAAGCTACACAATGGGCTATCAGTGCTGTGCCCCACCACAGTTATGGAAACGTAGTTCTAAGCCTTCAAACGTATCGCTGAGTCACTGGGGGGGGGGGCAGGTTTTTTTAAAAATAAAAAAAAAAAAAAAGAAGATAGAAATTGAAGACCTTAATATTGTACTTATATATATATATATATATATATA
>NW_013666111.1:204113-208909 GCF_000517525.1 Limulus polyphemus | reverse complement strand
TATATATATATATATATATATATAAGTACAATATTAAGGTCTTCAATTTCTATCTTCTTTTTTTTTTTTTTTACAGTTCCTATAAGTCCTCAATATAGAGACTTTGGTCCATTTGAAAGAATTTGGGAGAATTCCAGTGCGTTTGTTTGCCAGAATTTTGATATCTTCATGTGTGCGTGTAAAGGGTTCAATGGAAGACTAGAGAGATTGTCTGAAAAGCTGTTATTTTGCCCTGTCTGTCTTAAATATAAAGATAATAGCCAGACAACCGTAGAAAACTGTACGCTGGAGTCAGTAATGTTTTTTTTTGGTGGGCTGAGTTTCATTATTTCGAAGCCTTATCTTCCTAGCGCACCGTTACTTGTGGTCTTTAATAAAACTTACCGTTTCACTAAGCCGTCTATCTCATTCCCACAGGAGCCACAGGGACTGGAGGAGCAACCACCAAACACTAAGCCTTTAGACTGATTTGCTGTTGTTTGAAGGAGTTTACGATTATAAATTTTTTCGCAGTATCATTATTTCTTAATGAGTCGTCATCAAATTTAATGATGCGCAAAGTTTTTACGTTTGTGTAATAAGTTGAAAAAAAAAACAACAACACCGAGTAAGACATTTCTTCAAAAGAAATATTTGAACCCTCTCGTCTAATTTTCCTCCTGTTCGAAATAAACTCTTCAGATATTATGCACGTAGCATAATTAAAAACTATTGCCTCAGCTAAAAATTATACTTAAAATCGCATAACTGTGCAAGTTCTTTAATTGCACTTTTTTTATGAGGATATAACACTTGAAAAATCCAATATTTCAAAAACTTTATAAATGTCCATTTAATTCTGTATTAATAGTATTTCATAAGGATCACACCAAACATGAGACTCTCTCCGTTTCTTTCGACATTTTACTGGTAACTTGGCTTGATTTGATTTTATTACACGAAGAGGGAAATGGGTGGGTAGTCAATAAGATGTACAGTGTGTTCCAAAAGTGGGTTGCTATTGTAACATTAAGGAAATTACATTTTTTTTTAAAATTATTTCTTTGCAATCTTTTAAAGATTTTGTTTGTTTGTTAAGCACAAAGCTACACAATGAGCTATCTGTGCTATGCCTACCACGTTTTCTTTTAAATAGCACTAATCATTGATGAACATTTGGATGTGGTTTTGAACGTTGTCAGTGCTGTGTCGAATTTTGAGAACGGATATTTTGAGCATATTCTGTAAACGTATACAAACATTCATCTTACGGCAACCGACTTTTGGAAAACCTTGTGTAATTAATATGGTTCCATCAAAAATGTAGAAGTTACTTAGTAGCTGCATTTTTGTTTTTATTGTTTGAACACTGACAGTACAACACGCAAATAGTGATGGGTTCGGTTACCTTATGTTTGTTTGTTTGTTGTGAATTTCGCGCAAAGCTACACGAGGGCTATCTGCGCTAGCCGTCCCTAATTTAGCAGTGAAATACTAGAGGGAAGGCAGCTAGTCATCACCACCCATCGCTAACTCTTGGGCTACTCTTTTTAACAACGAATAGTGGGATTGATCGTAACAGTATAACACACGAACGGCTGAAAGGGCGAATATATTTGGTAGGATGGCGATTCGAACCCGCCACCCTCAGATTGCGAGTCAAGCGCCCTAACCACCTGGCCAGTGTGAGATGACTGCTCATAATGTGGGAGGAACACTTAGTATTCAATACATGTTATTGCTAGAAGGGTCTGGGGGCATGCCCTCCCAGAATATTGTGAGCCCAAAGTGTTTTTAATAACACTGGTTCTGCATAAATTTAAAAACGGAAAAGTTTTTTTTGGGGGCGGGGGCAGAAACTAGTTTTGGAGGGACAAAACCCTTTTTCCCCCCATATCCCCTATGCTTCTACAGTTTATCGCAGTTCAGATGTTTAGACAAATGGTGGTATTCCTCAAACCTGAAACAAGTCAGAAAAACTGAATTTTGGTATATCTTTTTTTTGTGGTAAATGAAAAGCTTTGTTCGAATAGACACGAGAAAATAGAGAAGGAATGTGAGAGAAACTAGATGTGTACATGTTTCTTTCATGGTTTGATATTGTTTAGCGAATGTGTCGTGAAAATTCTGTAAGCCTTTAGGCTAGGAATATTTATTCGTAAAACTAAAAACCGCGAACTACAGATCGAGTTACGTTGATTTGTATTATAGAGAGATCGAAGGGAGTTGAACCATGAAATCAAAATACGCATTTTTTCTTTGAATGATTTTAATTCAACAAAAAAGTTTGTTTGTTTGTGGTTAAGCGCAAAGCTACACTGGTCTGGAAACCCGGTTTTTAGCGTTATATATGTCTTCAGACTTACCGCTGAGCCATTGGAGGGCTCGACAAAAAAAAAAGGAAGATTTTATTTTGTGCATAACGTGAAAATGTCATAGCAAATAAAAAACAAACTCAAAAAACACAACATTGTAAAAATAACAAACATAAAAAATTAATAATGATTATGCAGACTTCAAATGCTATCGTGACTAAACGTATGTAAGAAATGAGTGGTTATTATATATTTATTTTTATACGCGGAATACTGTACAACATTGTTCGAAATGTCTTTCAGAGTGACTTCTGCTCGACTGATTGTTAGTGGTTTCAGGAAGTTGAGACCAGTATCTGCAAGGCAGATTAGGAGCAAGATAGTGTTAGACTGTTAAGTCGCTAGCATCGTCCTCGCAGTGATCTGATTTTCAAAGCGACAAGCTTCGATTGGGTTTATCCGGGATGCATCATCCAGCTCAATCAATCTTCCATAAGGTATTGAGACGAACCAAGGTTGATTTGCTTAAAGAAGTATTTGAATAAAGAAGGAAACGGTAAAATCAGCAAGAATTGACAATTGGCAGCTTCTTTGGTGTGTGAGCTGGCCGTAGACTGCAGAGTTGACTTGTGTATAAAGAACGTTCAGAGGGAGGCCATGCAGATACTGATATTTTTGTCATGTGTACTGTGATATATAGAGCTGAGGCTCGTGAATTATTTTAATATCGACTGTTTAAAAAAAAACCATCTGCCCTCCTTTTAAATTATTTGTGTTGCTTATTTTGCTTACCCCTTTTTTGCTTTTGTTTAGAATGACAAAAAACAAACTTGTACGCTTTCAATTTCAATTTCTTAATCACGATGGACAAAGACTTTTGACTTTTCGTAAAATGGACTATTGTTTGTCAAAGTCCATTCACCTAGGTACGTAGTCATTGAAAGGTCACGTGACTTGATGACGTGGCTGAATGCGAAAATATAAAATATGATTATGCAAAAATGTTGAGTAATTCTGCAGTGATATTATATTTATTATTAAGTAGAAACTATGTTCAAATCCATTTATGTTAATACGTTCAATATGGCATGCAGTTTTAATATATGTACATGATCATATGAGCGACATGTATTTCCGGAAGCGAGATTTTTTTTTTTTAATGTAACATTACAACAGAGTGATATGTAGGAAGCAGCTGGTCACATTTGCGCATGTCAATACCATTATGTGATATATATAGATTGTCCAGAAATTACATTAACAACTATATTATCACAAATGAGCAATTTCGTTAACAATTTCTGGACACCTTGTGTACAGCGAACGGTGGGGTAATAGATAGCGCAGTATATTAAGTATTTTACTGTATAATTAGTATACTTTTTGTTCTTATATAAATATTTTAAACTGTAACTATAAACAGGGTCACTGGGATTAATCCACTTGTTAATGTAACGCACAAGTGAATATTTCTTTGTCTAAATAGTGTATTTTAAATTTTGCTTTCAACATTATGATATTTGATTTTAACTATAGCACTTTCGTTTCATTTATAAATCGATTAATTACATAAACCGGTTAAGTTTTAGAGATGACTATTAAATTTGTCAAACGTTACGGATACGTTTTTCTTTCGTTCGTTTGTCATTAAGCACAATGATACACAACGGGCTATTTTGTGCTCTGTCCACCGCAGGTATCGAAACAAAATTTTTAGCATTATAAGCCTTCCAGTGGGCATGAGGAACTATTAAATTCTTACGACAAACATTTCAGTTTTATTTCGTTGTAAAAGAACAAAAGTTTCTGTAATGCTCTCTCATTCCAGCTTACTTAAGTTCCGTTCCTTTTTTTTGTTTTATCTCCCGTTTTTTTCCAAACTTCTTTTTTATTGATGCTCATATTTTTTCTTCCTTCAGAGGCTACATCCTGAAAAATTCAAGCGAAAATTAGTGTTTCGTGCTAAGACTTTCAATTTTGCAATTAACAGTCGGATGGAAGAAACAGTAACTAGGAAGCGTGGTTGATAGGAGAATTTCCAGAACATTACAGATCATTGTACACAAGTCTGGTGGTAGTCGTCTATGTAGCATTTGCCACAGTTACTAAGAAGATGGGCCGGGCGTTGCGCAGTGGTTAATGTGCGCGGACTTTAAATCAGAGAATTCATGGTTCGCGACCCATTATCGCAAAAAAATTCACTCCGCACTTTCAAGCTATGGGCGTATTAGAAGTGTGACGTTTAAATTCCACTATACGGTCAGACAAGGCCAACCTAAGAGTTGGTAGTGAGTGGTGTTGATTAGATGCTTTCCCTTTAGTTTAATTTAGGGACGGCTATGCATAGATAGATCTTGTGTAGTGACCCAACTTTGCTACAAAAGCATTGTTTCAAAGATTACAGGCCCGGCATGGCCAGGTGGCTAGGCGCTTGACTCGCAATCTGAAGGGCGTGGGTTCGAATCCCCGTTCCACCAAACATGCTCGCCCTTTCAGCCGTGG
>NW_013666111.1:197426-203921 GCF_000517525.1 Limulus polyphemus | reverse complement strand
ATTCAAAACAAACAAACAAAAAGCCTTTGATCGGGATGTAGATTGTACGGACACGGGCAGAACTGTAAAATTAGTTGAACAAAAGCACGGAAAGCAAAGGGAATTTTAGGCTTACTTAATGTTATTACTTCCAATCAAAATCCTTGTGGATACAACACTAATTTTGTTTTTAAACCTAAAAAACAACAACGTTATTTCAATGTGTGCTTTTAATTAAATGAATTTGTTTGTTTGTTTGAAGTTCAGCACAAAGCTACACAATGGGCTATCTGTGCTCTGCCCACCACGGATATCGAAACCTGGTTTCTAACTAGACAAAGTTGCAGGATTTAACCAACAGAGGTTTACAATTCGACACGATGAATTGATGCACTATACAATAATGTGATCTAGCAAATCACATGTAGAAATAAATAGGTAATTCATTTATTATTATTGTCCCCTGGTGGAACAACGGTAAGTCTACGGACTTACAACGCTAAAATCCATTGGCAGTTTTTATATGTATTTATGGGCCGGATTCTTTACAGTAGGTGTCTGTGGCTTGTTGGTGATAAATTGCAACAATAAAAAAACAGCACACAGTCCACTTGTTTTAATACAAATCAAACTGGCGTATTTACGTGTTTTACACTCACCAAAAAGAAACCTATCATTCTATAGGTATTTGAAGAACTTGTAGCAATCCGCCAGAATTTAATTATTCGTATTAGTATCTGACACTGGGCAGTTTGTACATAATTGAATAAGTAGAGTTGTTTAAATATTTGTTTAACAACAAGTTAAAGCTTGGAATGGTCTATTCTTTCATTGGGTTGTGTGTCTGTGAGCCAGACTAGTTTCGGAGAATTTCACTCCTCATCAGTGACCCTGGACACTACCACCAATGAAGTATCAGACCAAACCAAGCCTTCATACTAGTGAGGTATCGAAAATCAAACTGATGTATTTACGTGTTTTACACTCACCAAAAAGAAACCTATCATTCTATAGGTATTTGAAGAACTTGTAGCAAAACTTATTCAGTTATGTACAAACTGCCCAGTGTCGGATAACAATACGAAGAATTAAATTGTGGCGGATTGCTACAAGTTCTTCAAATTAAAGCAACGAGAACGTCACAACAATTGAACTAACAAGTATGATTCGTAAACAGTTACGTAAACAAACTTGGCAGAACTGTTGCTTCTTAAACAACTTTAATACATGCGCTATGTAAATTGTCTAATGGCAACATTAAACTGAAAATGAGTCACGTATATCTAACTTCCAGGGTTCGATTCCCTGCAGCTTTAAACACTAAAAATATTACTATTCGAACAACTAATGACAAGAGTATGGAGCTCAGTAAGTCTAAAAGCAATACATTTAATTAACAATTAAAATGATTAATTCTACACGTGTATCTGACAAAGCAACACAATGGACTATCCGTGCTCTGCCAACCACTGGTATCGAAACCCGGATTCTAGCGTCAAGTCCGCAGACATACCGCTGTGCCAGTGGAAGCTCTTAGGTGTAAAATGTTATAGAAATAATGTTATTATGTATATAAATTATTAAGCCTAAGTTACTTTTTAGACTGCTTTTGGCGTTTAAACTGAAACTTTGTACATATTATTCTGCATGTGCAAACAGCGTTTCGGAGAATCTTTTCTTTTTCTCTCATCGTCCAGCACAACTGACGAGTTTCGGCATTAAACGAAAAGCCTCTTGGACAGTGACTTGTACGAGACAAAAGGTAGATCTGAAATGCTATTCTTGCGTGCCTCTGATTTTGAATCCCAAATGGTCAAATTAAGAGGTGTGTGGTAAAAAACAAACAAAAAAAAAAACATCTGTAGTTAGCGTGAATGTTATCGCAATTTGTAAACCTAATAGCTTAGCTACCTTTTGGCGTTCAAACTGTAACAAATAAAGTTAGTTGAATTTCGATACAAATGATTCCAACCAAGTAAACACTTAATTTTTTTTATACTCTGTTTCTCTTACTTAACAAGTACGTTAATTATAAAAGAAAGTGAATCGTAGGATGTTATTGCACGCAAGTAAGCCATTATATTGTGAAGATCCTTTCATGAATTATTCATTATGAATATAAAAAAAAGACTTCCATGCAGTAAATGTAGAGTTCAGTTGATATTGTTTGTCTGTTTTAAGTGCAAAGCTGCAAAATTAGTTGTATGCGTTATGTCCATTTCAGGGATCGAACTTCGAATGTTAGCGTGATATCTCCTCAAGGTAAATTTTAATTTAAATGCGTTGTTGCAGTGCGTTTCAACAATTTATTCTTCTGTCGTAACAATTTTTTTTTAAAATATAAATAGCACCTGCCTATCACTAAAAGGACTTTTGAAGGACTACCTGGGTTAAGGTCATAGGGTTACTTCATTAGAATTAAAAAAATGGAACAAAGAGTGCTCTTAAAAGTTTCTGTAACTACTATGGATCAGACCTAAAGTGCTCATTCAGTGATACGAGCTAGAACATTCTGTATTTGATCAGACCTAAAGTGCTCATTCAGTGATACGAGCTAGAACATTCTGTATTTGATCAGACCTAAAGTGCTCATTCAGTGATACGAGCTAGAACATTCTAGAACATTCTGTCTTTGCCAGTTTTAGTGCAAGTTCATCCTCATCCGCTCTAATTTTCACTTCGTTTATCTACAAATTAAGAGAAGATCATTATTAGTAAAAATCCGTTTTAATATTTCAGTATTTTACTGAAGCGGTACTCCTTCATGATGTTGATGTTCAATGGTCTATAGAAAGAGATCGGTTCTGATCGAGAAACTGGGAGCTGAAATGATAATATTTAGTAAGCGGAAACAGTTTTCAGCAATTCCCGAAGTTAATCTTTTGACTATATGTATCGCCCTTCATTCTATAAAATACCAAAGTCATCACGTCCCAGGTTGTCAATCAAGAAGCTATCTAAGAAAACTGCTAGCCTACAGTCCTCGAGTGTCTTGTTTTAATTTAAGAACAAAAATATGTATTATCAAGAAACGAAAGATTGGGAGATTAAACCGCGTCAGTCCCATGTAATTTAGGGTTTTCGATACTTTGAAAATCTTCAGAATGACCGGGTATGACGTAACAACGGTCAATGGAACCCAAACCATCCGGAATAATTGCTTATTGGTTTGCTTCTACATGTAGGGTATTAAAAGTAGTTTTTCTTATTTGTTATTACATATCTTTGATAACTTGAAAACTCACTCCACGTCACTGACCGTGTATTTAAGAGCAGCTGACACAATATTCTCTCTCTCACACATACATACAAATATGTATATATATATATATATATATATGTATATATATATATAGAGCGAGAGAGAGAGACACAAAGCGAAATATTTTTTACTAAATTTTGTTAACTTAAGAACTAAATTATTGATTATCTCTTAGTTTTGTTAAATATTTACTACATTTCGAATTTAATGTTTATTTTTGCTGTTTATTACATTCTCTGTTTACTGGGATGTCTTGTTTCGTTATGGATTATTTTTCTTTTGTTGGTTATTTTTTTTTATGTTTCCTTAGCTGAATACGTAGACTCTTTTTGCCTTTCATTCGTGATTGTGTTTTACATTATCTGTTGGTGAAATGTAACAGTAACCTGAGAGTTGCGGGTTCGAATCCCAACCCCGAACACACTCGTCCTTTCAGCCGTAGGGGCGTTAGAATGTGACGGCCAATCACACTTTTCGTTGGTAAAAGAGTAGCCCGAGAGTTAGCAGTTGATTAGCTGTCTTTCCTGTAGTCTATCACCTCAAATGTAGGAACGGCTAGCGCAGATAGCCTCGAGCAGTTTTGAGCGAAGTTCAAAACAAACAAAAAATATTAATGGTGATTTTTTAAAGCTTTTTTATACTTTAATAATTACAAGATAATAATAGTGATGTGTTGGCTATCTTTCAATTTACAATCGCTATTTCTGTGATAAAAACCAGGCAAAATGTGTCGTGGAGAAATTACACCTTTAAAAAAGAGAAATGAAAGCATTTATATAATTTTTTTTGTTTTGTTGCGAATGCATTTTTTCTGTGATAATTTGAAAAGTAAATCATTTTTTGGATGTGTATTTCCAAAGAAGTTTTCCCAAAAGAATCCTTGAGATTTATTAAAACGGGCAGTATTTTTCTCGGTATTTGTAGGTTTTGGTTGATGAAGTCTTTTAGTTTTTCTTTTTCAGATTTTCGAGCAAAGACACACAAAGAGCTGTATACGCATAGCTGTTCCTAATTTTGAGCTAATAAATTGAGAAAAGTTGGTCAACAGCATCCACCGCCAACGCTTGAGCTACTCTTTCTAACCGAATAGTGGGATATGATCTTCACTCTTATTGCGCACCCAAAACTCCACTTCACAGTAAACAGAAATCCACATGACAGTAAAGGGAACTCCACTTCATAGTAAACAAAACTCCACTCCATTTCACAGTATACAGAACTCCACTTCACAGTAAACAAGTAGATTATGCTACATTTTAAATATACTTAAAAATGGGAAACAGCTGCGTTCTTCTTGCAATCAGAATCCATGCATAACGTGATGAGGTTATTAAAATACCGAATGTTTGATTTCACCAGTGCGGAATTATGATAGATAAACCACCTAAGGCCCCTTACGAAGGTGGGACGTTATCTATTAGTTAGTATGCTCAGACTATGAATCACAGGTTCGGCCCCTTACGAAGGTGGGACGTTATCTAGTAGTTAATGTGCTCAGACTATGAATCACAGGTTCATGGTTTGACAATAAGAAAAAAAACAAACTCCACTTTACAAAAAATAACTTCCACTTCACAGTAAATAAACAAACTCCACTTTACAAAAAATAACTTCCACTTCACAGTAAAAAAACAAACTCCACTTTACAAAAAATAGACTTCCACTTCACAGTAAAAAAACTCCACTTCACAGTAAACAAACCTCCACTTCACAGTAACAAACTTCCACTTCAGAGTAAACCGAAATTCACTTCACAGTATACAGAACTCCACTTCACAGTAAACCGAAATCCACTTCACAGTAAAGAGAACTCCCCTTCACAGTAAAGAGAACTCCCCTTCACAGTAAAGAGAACTCCCCTTCACAGTAAACAAAACTCCACTTCATAGTAAACAGAACTCCACTTCACAGTAAACAGAACTCCACTTCACAGTAAACAGACTGTGAAGTGGAAGTCTATTTTTTGTAAAGTGGAGTTTTTTTTCTTACTGTGGAGTTGAGTTCTATTGCTTTTAACACACCAAGAAATGCGGTCTTTCTATTCAAGTCACACTAATAAACATATTTTCTCAATCCAACGAATCTCTAGTTTAACTCAATTAGTGTAATAGTACAAGTCTGTCAACTTCAAAATTAATTAATAATTAGTATGTTCTCGAATGAAGCTCAATTGTCATACAAGCACAACGTAGAGAGATTCATAATTAAGGCTTCGTCAACAAGTTGCAATGTTTGTTAATGAGTCTGTAAAATCAATATAGTCTAAGTCCAGAAGACGCGCACAATATTGTTACGTAAACAAGTCGAATCCTTATCACACTCAAACCCAATTAAGCAGGCGTGGATAGTGGTACATGTACCTACTTCATTTTCACATCTTTTCAGTAACTTTTTTTAAACTTTCTGAACTTTTCATACAGTACCTTCTAAATTTATTTCGATTCAAATGATGTTGTTAATACAACAAAAATGGCAAATGTATGTAAGTCTTTTCCAAAATATGGGCACCGTTGTTTTATAGTTCCTTTTCAATCACATTTGAATTCGTCTATCCATGTTTAATCAGTTCTATCGCATACATCCGGGGACGTGTACTACTAACAGTTTTTCAGTACTTTGTCTGAGAATGCCTCCTATAATAAGGCATTGTAGTTAATATTTCTTTAAAATTCAATTTCATAGTTAATACGTTCCTTTAAAACAATGTTAGTACTGTTGTATTTTTCTGAATAATAAAGAGGGAACTTATGTTAACTATGGCTACGATAAACAGAGGAAATTCAAAATATTTTTGAGCTTATTAATTTCAAACTCTCAGAGCAGTATCAGGCTTATTTAAATATAAATTGAAGATTGTAAAGTTAGATGAAAATTATTTTTAAAAATTTACACTTTGAATGAAATGTGTTTTTTCATTCAATATAAACCTCATTTACATACATAGTTTTAGGGAAAATTATTACTTCATTTATTAAAGCTTACTAACCATAATGAATGCAATATAAGGAAAAAAAATCATGACAAACTTTCACAGAAAACACTCCTTAATTTTAACTCGCTTCTAGGTGTCTCAACGGTATAGGCTTGAGGGTTTATAATGTTGAAAATCGGAGCTAGATTCCTGCGGTGGGGGTACAGCTCGGATAGCTCATTGTGCATCTTTACGCTTCATACTAAAGAAATAAATATTAACTTTCATACTTGTTTTTATTATGTATATATATATATATATATATAGTAACTTTCTCTTATTT
>NW_013666111.1:184099-196365 GCF_000517525.1 Limulus polyphemus | reverse complement strand
TATATATATATATATATAGAATTTTCTCATTTTTTGCGATTGCTCTCGATGTCCCATAATGTTTTTTTAAGTGCAATCTTAGACTTACTAAATCGTTATGTATTCATAGAAAAGTATATATTTTGCGTAATGGAAGTGTTCCAGATTTTTCTTATAATCTTCAATAATGTCAAGAACAAACTTAGATTATAAAAACATTACCGTGTCTTCAAATTTGCCCAAGCGAAACGGTTTTAAGACTACTTGAATTTGAAGAAAATAACGTTGTACGACCTCAAGACTGAAGGCTTTATTTAGATGAATTAATTCGAGTTAATTTCAGAAAGGTTTGATCTGGATCATGTGGTTATCATCCACATTCTTTAAACTTTGTTAATAATTATAATACCATTATTTTAGCTGTGGCATTTCTTCTGCTGGTACTTGTTTCTGGTAATCCTATAGGATAGATAACCCACATTAGCAACAATTCTTTTTTTCCTTTGGATCGAAACTTCCCTCATTGAAACTACTTACCCAAGAAATCGATACAATTTCTAAATAGTTGTATTTAGTTATTTTTAGTTCCATTTTGGGCCTTTACCAATAGGCTTAACTCAAGGAACGAGGTGTTAGCTGTTGCTATAAGTGTTTGGTAACTTCTTATTTGCTCTATATACATATCTCTTCAAAGGTCTCTTAAGTTTCACGTGGTAATTATAATTTGACTGCAAACCATAATATGTTACCCTTTAAAGATGTTTCTTATATATATATATATACTTAAATATATTATATTGAATAACTTTATAAAGATGTCTTTAAAATATTAAAATTTATTCCTTGACGGTATTAAGAAAAGGGTAATCCATAATAGAGTCGTAATTTGTTGGTACATTTTAGGTGTTGAATTCCTTCGTATTGTTCATCCCAGTATACTCTTGTTAATCTTCATCATAGTATGAAACATGTAGGATTAAAAGATATCTTAAATCCTAGCGCTTTCGAGAGGAGCAAAACAAACCGCATGGTACAAATAGATCGAATTGTCGAAAGCGATAGGTTTTATAGTTTTTTTTTCTGAATGTAATTAATGCCTTTGGCAATAATGCTTACGTTATTTATTTCTTGTTAGCTGTTCCTTTCTTATGCATTGTTTCTGTGTAGTATCGTCATTTTTACGTTCAACTTATGGTTTCAGTACATATATTAATTTCGTCGTATAGAAACACTGATCTTTTACTAATTAATATGATGAGTTAACTTGCTAACTTTCACACCTGCATTGGTATGGCGAGTTACCTAGCAAACTTTCACAGCTGTGTTGGTATGGTGAGTTAACTTGCCAACTTTCACACCTGTATTGGTATGATGAGTTAACCTGCTAGTCTCCACACCTGTATTGGTATGAAGAGTTAAATTGTTAACTTGCACAACTGTATTGGTATGGTAAGTTACCTTGCTAAATTGCACAGTTGTGTTGGTATGGTGAGTTAACCTGTCAACTTTCACACCTGTATTGGTATGGTAATCTAACTTGTTAACTTGCACAACTGTATTGGAATGATGAGTTAACTTATTAATCTCCACAACTGTATTGGTATGGTGAGTTAACTTGCTAACTTGCACATATGTATTGGTATGGTGAGTTACCTTACCAACTTTCACACCTGTATTGGTATGGTGAGTTAACTTGCTAACTTGCACATATGTATTGGTACGATGAATTAGCTTGCTAACTTGGACAACTGTGGTATGATAAGTGAGTTACTTGCTAACTTACACAACAATGTATTGCTATGAAGAGTTAACTTGTTAAACTTACACTACAATTTTTTGGTATGCTCTCTACTCTAGAGTGAAGGTGACACATTTTCCGACTTCACTTCTATTTTCTTTCGTTCTTTTTTTGTTCCTAATTTCAACCTATTAATAAGACGTTAATATGGAATCGTCAATATCGAAACCTATTACATTGTCCTTCCATTACCTTCCACTCTTGGACCTCACGATACGAATTTTTTTCATTCGAGAAATCGATATCATAGCGCATCACAAGCCCCCTCTAACGTCACAATTTCATTCTTGAATTGACATAAAGAAGGCAGAACATAAACAGTTAATTGTTAGAGATGAAATGTTATCCACTGAAAGGAACTCAAATCGGATGTGCTTTTTTTAATCAGTTATGTCTCGATACAAATGTGAAATATAAAAACCACAAAATAATAAGTCAAAATTGACGGAATAAAAGTTTTTTTTGTAACAAGTCTTATTCTATTGTCAAGTTCATATTCTATTCATTCTATTTAACTTACCATTAAGTTAGTTATATCAAAAATCACTCCGTTACTTCTAGTAGTTAATTATGTTAAAACCTTAAAATATACGTGTAAACAACAGTTCATGCAAATTACTTAGTTCACCAAAGGATTAGAAACTTTATGTACATTAAAACAATAAGCAGCAATTCTAAAAAAGATAATCTAAACACAGGCAACAAGGGTTCTAGCCAAACACATTTAAACACAGTCAACAATGGTTCTAACTAGGCACATCTAAACACAGTAACAAGGGTTCTAACCAAACACATTTAAACACAGTCAACAATGGTTCTAACTAGGCACATCTAAACACAGTAACAAGGGTTCTAACCAAACACATTTAAACACAGTCAACAATGGTTCTAACTAGGCACATCTAAACACAGTAAACAAGGGTTCTAACCAAACACATTTAAACACAGTCAACAATGGTTCTAACTAGGCACATCTAAACACAGTAAACAAGGGTTCTAACCAAACACATTTAAACACAGTCAACAATGGTTCTAACCAGGCACATCTAAACACAGTAAACAAGGGTTCTAATCAAACACATCTAAACACAGTAAACAAGAGCTCTAACCAGGCACATCGAAACACGGTAAACAGTTCTTCTAGCCAAGCACACCTGAACACAATAAAAAGTGGTTCTAACCAAGCACATCTGAACAAGGAAAGCAAGGGTTCTAACCAAACACATCTGAACACAGTAAATAGTGGTTCTAACCAAGCACACCCGAACACAGTAAACAGTGGTTCTAACCACGCACACACGAACACAGTAAACAGTGGTTCTAACCACGCACACACGAACACAGTAAACAATGGTTCTAACCAAACACACACGAACACAGTAAACAATGGTTCTAACCAAACACACACGAACACAGTAAACAATGGTTCTAACCAAACACACACGAACACAGTAAACAATGGTTCTAACCAAACACACACGAACACAGTAAACAATGGTTCTAATCAAACAGATCTGAACACGGTAAACAGTGGTTCTAATCAAACACACACGAACACAGTAAACAATGGTTCTAATCAAACAGATCTGAACACGGTAAACAGTGGTTCTAATCAAACAGATCTGAACACGGTAAACAGTGGTTCTAATCAAACAGATCTGAACACAGTAAACAGTGGTTCTAATCAAACACATCTGAACACGGTAAAAAGTGGTTCTAACCAAGCACGTCTGAATACAATAAATAGTGGTTCCAACCAAGCACACTTGAACACAGTAAACAATGGTTACAACCAAGTAAAACCGTACACAGTAAACAGTGGTTTTAACCAAGCACGTCTGAACACAATAAACAGTGGGTCTAACCAAACATTTATGTAATACCAACTTTGTCGGAATAGTTTTTTAATTGATACAGCATGAACAGTAAGAACTAATAACCTAGAAAACAGCTTAATTAGATTAACTGATTGTAATGTTAAATGTTTAAATATTAAATAATTATTACTCATTCGAAAGGATAATCAACTATTTATTTACTGTAATTAAATTGATCAAACTATAAGTGGGCTTTTGAGTATTTAACTTCTCGACTCTTTCGCTAGAATTTTAGTTACAAGCAGATTCATTTCTATAAAAAAGAAATATTTCGGTTACTGGCCTCCGGATATTCAAATTCGCAGTAGAAGAGAATAATGTATCTAACTCTCTGGTCTGGATTTAAGTTCCTAATTTATCAATTTATCTACCTTTTTTTTTATACAGTGTCCATAATTCTTTCTTGTAGAAAGTTGTTTAAAATTAAGTAAAGCTAGTTTTACACGTGAAAAACAAAAACACATGTATTTCAGTAGACACTTACAATTCGTTATTCCAACTTTTGTGTTTGATTCTCTTACTAATGGTGCAGTTTACTAGCTTGTTTTTCTTTTACAACTCCTCTCTGTAAAAACTCACATGTAGAAACAACGAGTCGAGATATATATTCGGCTCAATCTGCTAATGGATATACACTATAGAATACAAATCTTATAATTAAGTCTTTTTCTTGTTTTTTTTTTTTGGTAAGGTTCGAATGCTCAAGAAAACTGTTATATTAGCATTTATTTCCTATGTGGCCCGACATGGCCAGGTGGTTAGGGCGCTTGACTCGCAATCTTCAGATTGCGGGTTTGAATCTCCGTCCCAACAAACATGTTCGCCCTTTCAGCCGTGGGGGCATTATAAGATGACGGCCAATCCCACTATTCGTTGGTAAAAGAGTAGCCCACGAGTTGGCGGTTGGTGATGACTAGCTGCCTTCCCTCTAGACTTTCGCTGCTAACTTAGGGACGGCTGGCGCAGATAGCCCTCGTGTAACTTTGCTCGAAATTCAAACCAAATCAAACAATTTCTTATGTAGGTTCAAAAACATCCTTCAAAGAAAGTTGGCTAACTTCCACTGCAATATGAGAGGATGTATTGAAATCATCCCTCAAGGAAAGTTGGTTCCCTTTCACAAAAATGTCAGCAGATAATATTTAAAAAACACTCCTAAAGGAAAGCTGGCTAACTTCCACTGCAATATGAGTGGATATATAGAAATCGTCCCTCAAGGAAACTTGGTTGACTTTCACAAAAATGTCAGCAGATAAAATAAAAAAACATCCCTAAAGGAAAGCTGGCTAACTTCCACTGCAATATGAGTGGATATATAGAAATCGTCCCTCAAGGAAACTTGGTTGACTTTCACAAAAATGTCAGCAGATAAAATAAAAAAAAACATCCCTAAAGGAAAGTTGGCTAACTTCCACAACAATGTGAGTAGATATATAGAAATCGTCCCTCGAGGAAACTTGGTTCCCTTTCACAAAAATGTCAGCAGATAATATTTAAAAAACACCCCTAATAGAAAGCTGGTTAACTTCAAGAACAATGTGAGCACTCAGTTTAAAACAAGCAATATGAAGAGACAATTTAAAAACTGTAACCCAAAGAAAATAGATAAACTTCTACAGCAATTTTAGTAGTTATATAGAAACCACCTCTCAAGGAAAGCTAGTTAGCTTTTATAAAAATGTGAGCAATAAGTTAAAGAAAAACAACGGTCACAACAACATGCGCAGATAAGTTAAAGAAAAACAACGGTCACAACAACATGCGCAGATAAGTTAAAGAAAAACAACGGTCACAACAACATGCGCAGGTAAGTTAAAAAAACAACAACTGTTACAAGAATATGAGCAGATAAGTTAAAAAAAATAACTGTTACAAGAATATGAGCAGATAAGTTAAAAAACAACTGCCACAGCAATATGAGCAGATAAGTTAAAAAACAACTGCCACAACAATACGAGCCGATAAGTTAAAAAAACACCCTCAAGATAATGATCAGGCAAGTTAATAAAAGTCTTCATTCAAGAAACTGGCTAATTCTAACGTCAATATAAGCAAATACTAAAACAATCATTATTTAGAAAGCCGGCTTGACGTCTATGAGTGGATAGGTAAAAAAATGTCCCTAAAAAAAATCGAGCGTCTTCCATAATAATAGACAAACAGACAAGTCAAAACAACGTCCTTCAGCATGCACGAAAAATCTAGACAAAAGAAACACTATCTCTAAAAATTTGGATTCTTATCAAATTGAATTAAACAAAACGCAAGTTTGTTTATTACAATTTCTGATTTGTTATCTGCAAAACTGAACTGTGAAGGTTATGCTTTCTGTTCCCTGGCGCCCTCTGAATTCTATTACTACTCTGTATATTTTGAGTTAATTACTTTTATTCCTGAGAAATTCCCAGCTGTAAAATAAGAATGACATATACTTCTTCACATTATTTTGAATTTTTTGTTAATATTTCAATTTTATTTCCACTAGGTGATTGTAACCGAGATCGATTTATTATATGTAAACAACCTTTTTATTTTCTTTATTTTTAATTACCAACAGTTTAATTCATCACAAGGAACACAATCTGCGGGTCGCGGGTTCGCATCCCCATCCCACCAAACATGCTCGCCCTTTCAGCCGTGGGGGGCGTTATAATGTGACGGTCAATCCCACTATTCGTTGATAAAAGAGTTGGCGGTGGGTGGTGATGACTAGCTGCCTTCCCTCTAGTCTTACACTGCTAAATTAGGGACGGCTAGCGCAGGTAGCCCACGACCCGCAGATTGCGAGTCGAGCTCCCTAACCACCTGGCCATGCCGGGCCTTAACCACTCTACGATTCCGCCATAATTATTTGCGCAAGTAAGAAAAGAGAAAATCGAATGAAACGGCAAAACTGCGGGAGATTTATTTTTTGCGTATTCTGTAACTGACAACCAAGTTAAACGCTTAAATTATTCGTTTTCGAAGTCGCTCAAGAGTTTCACGAAAGTCGTAAGAAAAATAATATTTCGATTTAATTTAAGTTTGAGAATTTTGAATAAAAGCTTTCAAACTTTAATCAGTTTGGATATTATCGTGTGTTAACAGAATTGAGCTTTTCCGTACTTTAGCAAAAACACGACATGAAATACATTTCACGCGAACCTTCAGCCTATTCCATTCCGTAAATGATATCGTGCGTAAAACCCTCATATACGAAGAACTTTACAACCAAAACAACATGTCGTTCTACTCTGAATCAACAAATACCATAAATACAAAAATATTTGCAACAAAAAACGGGATGTTATTTTATTCTGAATCAACAAATACCATAAACACAAAAATATTTGCAACAAAAACAAGATGTCATTCTACACTGAATCATCAAATACCATAAATACGAAGATACTTACAATAAAAACAGAATGTTATTATACACTGAATCAACAAAAACCTTGATGACAAAACCTTGTCGAAACGTTGTACATTTGCTGTTATGTTAAACTTATATTAAAGTTTTTCTTCATTACCAATTCAAGCCGTCTCCAGCCATTATTAGGATGTTATTCTATTCCGAATCAACAAATACCGAAAATACGAAGACATTTACAAAGAAAACAGGATGTTGTTCTACTCTTAATTATATATAAATGACATCATAAACCTGCCTTATGAAGCATGCTAAATATTGTTTTTATTATTTTAGCAAAAGAAATAAAATAAAAATTTTATTTTTGCCTAGTTGAATAGACGTTTGCGATAGTTTTGCCTACCCAATGTAACACATAAGTCATCTAATAGTGGCCATAATGTCACTGAAGAACCTTTTATACCCATACGGCCAACAAGATGAATTTTCGAAACTTGTATATTAATAAGTCTAAGCTTAACTTGCAGAAAATGGAACGAGGTTTCGGTTTTACCTCAGAATTGGTAAAAAAAAAAAGTTGAATGTCGTACTTAGCAGAACTCAACTGCTGTCACACAATAAAACAGGGAAATATACGTTAAGATGTGAAGAAGGACTGTAAGTGTTCGTATGGCACTTCAGAAGGAATGTTAACTTCCGTATGACATTTCGGAATATAGATTAAAGCAAGAGGAGAAGGGGGACTGTGAATGTCTGTGTGGCACTTTGGAATACAGTAATAAAGATTAGAACAACAAAGGGGGATTCTGAGTGCTCGTGCGGCACTGCAGAATAGAGTAATAAAGAATGAAACAATATAAGAAAGAGGATTGTGAGTGTTTATGGCACTTTGGAATAGATTAAAATAACTTTAAAATAAGGGTTGTGAATATGCTATACTGAGGAATAGATTAATATAATGTTTCGTCATATACTGTATAGGGAATTAAACTACTGATAAATTATGAAACTGTATGTCTTCTCTGCCGGCGAAAACTCAGCGAACTTGTTTGAAACTTTCATTAAAATTGAAAGAGAATTTTACATGATTAGAATGCAACAGAAATCCTACAATAAAAAAGACGATATACTTTTTAATTTCCATTCAGAGAACTGTATTTATGTTTGATCATGTCACGTTCAAACATTTCTGTATTTTTTTCAAAGAATAGTCAAGCATTATGTATAACCATATTGCAGGGCACAGTCGTGACATCAGTGGCTAACACCATATGCACGTCCACGCTCACGAAATATTGATTATTTAACAACTGTAAGAGGTCCACAGTGAAACTACAGGAACTAGTTGCTCGCACGAATTTTGATACATCTGCATCACTTGCAAGGTGGGAGTTCTTGTGGATTCAGCACATTTAGTTAAAGATCTCCTTCCTACTCCAGCTGCGGTTTGATCGCAAAGATTTCCCAAGGCGGTCTAGCACTGTCAGTAATGAATTCCTCATTTGTATAGCGTGAGTTGCTAGCCGCACGTATAGTTGTAGTTAGTAACTGGTCTTAACATAACGACATCCTTACCTGGAAATACTATTCAGTGATCACGTACGGACCGCAGAACCTGCTCCAAAGTTAACGAAATTGTATAATGAATTAAGCATGAATAATTAAAAGTAGAACTTAAAGTTCGAGCTCATAAAATTGGGAAGTGGTTAACTACAAAAATAAATTTATGGAATATTTCTCTTTGCATAAGGAATAAAATTTGTTAGTTTGTTTTGAATTTCGCGCAAAGCTACACGAGGGCTATCTGCGCTAGCCGTCCCTAATTTAGCAGTGTAAGACTAGAGGGAAGGCAGCTAGTCATCACCACCCACCGCCAACTCTTGGGCCACTCTTTTACCAACGAATAGTGGGATTGAGCGTCACATTATAACGTCCCCACAACTAAAAGGGCGAGCATGTTTGGTGTGACGGAGATTCGAACCCGCGACCCTCAGGTTGCGAGTCGAGTGCCGTAACCACCTGGCCATGCCGGGCATGATGGTCAGGCGTAGCCTAGTGGTTACTGAAAAAAAAAGCAAAATACTTCTGTAATAGATTTAATAACACTTCATAAATATGGGTTGGTTCTTTGGCTGTGTAACATAACGATAGTTGGAGGAGTTTACTGTAGTTTAGTACTCGAAAATTTAATACAAAAGCCCCCCTCCCGATTTCTGATGGCAGTTGTCTATATAAACGAAGACGATGTTTTTACAAAGAAGGAAATCTTTACTACTTAAGTTTATCACGAAAATATCCCTCAACGACGAGACAAATGATTCAGCCCAAACCTGTTTTAAAGCTATGCTCGCAGCTACTTATTCCCGAGGATAACGGAAACTCTTTTAGCGGATTTGGAGAGTACCTTTCGTTACCAGTGTCGACATAAAAACTTTCGCAAAACCCCCCGTGAGTCTTGTCAGAAGTGCCTTCGAATACTAAAGAAATTTAAAACAGGATAACGGAAACTCTTTTAACGGATTTGGAGAGTACCTTTCGTTACCAGTGTCGACATAAAAAGTTTCGCAAAACCTCCCGTGAGTCTTGTCAGAAGTGCCTTCGAATACTAAAGAAATTTAAAACAGGATAACGGAAACTCTTTTAACGGATTTGGAGAGTACCTTTCGTTACCAGTGTCGACATAAAAAGTTTCGCAAAACCTCCCGTGAGTCTTGTCAAAAGTGCCTTCGAATACTAAAGAAATTTAAAACAAAGTCTCTTCCAACAAATAAAATTACAAAAATTGCATATTAGATTGCTGGAAATGCTATTAATACAAACAATAAAACTGTTATTTTCTTGTTTTATATGTATATATGTGTATGAGTGTGTGTGTTTATGTATATGTTCCCTTGTGGGTTGGCAATGCTGGACTTGCAATGCTAAAATACGAGGTTCGATTCCCAGCGGTGGACAGAGCACAGATAGCCCATTGTGTAGTTTTGCTCTGAAGAAAACAAAACCCACCATACATATACGTTATATGAGTTATCGCATATTTATATAACTTACGTTTACGTCACGCACGTAAATCTAGTATTTTACGTTTTAGAAAAATTAAATACAATTTTCGTTTCGGAAGTAAGTAATTTAAATCTGTTTGGAACTGTTGGTAAACAAGTAGTATAATCTGCTTTATTTTATCCACTTTCAGTAACGCGTTTCACTTAGACAACATTCTTAAAAAGTTTCCATAAAGTTGTATATATATCGTTAAAAACATTATTAGTTAAATCGTGTTCAGTGCTTTTCCTGCCATCAACTGTAATTTTGCTACTGAAACTAACCAGTTTTTACAAAATTCTGTTTTTTTCAGAGGAATCTCAGGTTCTGAATCATGGGCTTAAGTCTGATGAATGTGTCACCAAGATAACTAATACAACACTCTCCATAAGCAATCTTATAAACGCAAAAGGTTAATTTTCAAAGTGCTCGGATTCAGATGCCAGGCCAGATTTTCAACTTTTGTGTTAACGCTGAAAAGTCATGTCAAGATTTAAAAAGCAATTCTGTTGGGCGTATACCATGAATGAGTTATTAGAAAAGTAGTTTCATAATACAAACTCGGACGAAGGAACGTATACTATGAGTGAGTTATTAGAAAAGTAGTTTCATAATACAAACTCGGACGAAGGAACGTATACTATGAGTGAGTTATTAGAAAAGTAGTTTCATAGTACAAACTCGGACGAAGGAACGTATACTATGAGTGAGTTATTCGAAAAGTAGTTTCATAGTACAAAATTGGACGAAGAAACGTATACCATGAATGAGTTATTAGAAAAGTAGTTTCATAATACAAACTCGGACGAAGGAACGTATGCTATGAAAAGTAGTTTCATAATACAAACTCGGACGAAGGAACGTATACTATGAGTGAGTTATTAGAAAAGTAGTTTCATAGTACAAAATTGGACGAAGAAACGTATACTATGAGTGAGTTATTAGAAAAGTAGTTTCATAACACAAAATTGGACGAAGAAACGTATACTATGAGTGAGTTATTAGAAAAGTAGTTTCATAGTACAAAATTGGACGAAGAAACGTATACTATGAGTGAGTTATTCGAAAAGTAGTTTCATAGTACAAAATTGGACGAAGAAACGTATACTATGAGTGATTTATTCGAAAAGTAGTTTCATAGTACAAACGTATATTTGAATTACGCATTTTTTTCAATTTAAAGACAATCGCTTATTGGTTGTTATAGGTTTCATTTTCTTGCTGTGGCATGGAATATGTAAACTTTTAGGTGTCTCTCCAAACTTATAAAGGACCACTTATTGTCACATCACTTATCAACAGTCTAAAACATCGGTATCAACTCTGAACTACACTAAAGAAGAGACACTTTTCGGTGTGACAATCTAGTTTTCAAAATATCAAACTCACATTTCCTATAAACCACTAGAAGACTTCTAGCTGAAGAACTACACTAAAGAACAGAAGTTTCCTGATGTGACAACCTAGTTTTCAAAATATGAAACTCGCAGTGAGATTACTGTATTGTGTAAATTAATTTGTCAGGTTTCTACGCAAAGTTAATTGGATATAGCCAGATAAAATATTTGTATAATCATGAATTATAGTTATTAACCGAATATAAAGATGCATTACTCGGACACATATAAAAAAAAAAAAAGTGTTTGTTTGTTTCGGATATTTGCGCGAAAGCTACACAAGGGTTATCTGCGATTCACGTCCATAATTGTAAACTCACAGACAAGAGAGAAGGCAGTTAGTAAAAAGCATCCACCGCCAACTCTTGGACTACTTTAATCGAATAGTAGGATTTGACCGTCACTCTTATACCACATCAACCCCCTAAAGTGCGGAGCGTGATTTTGTGGCACGATACGCGAACCACAGACTCTCGGATTCACAGTCTAACCTTCAGGTCACTCTCTTGGCCGACAAAAAAATGATGAAATCCAAAAACATAGCGTCACGTGACAGTGGAACAGAGCTATCAGAAGACCATCGTAGGAGTTTTTTCAGTGAATTGCTGTAGTGGTTGTTAATAATATAACCAGGTAGCTAATATGGCAGGGAAACTTTCACAGGCGCGAATACAAACCCACGTTGAAAATATTACACTATGTACACCAGTAATGACCAATGGAAATAAAAGTATATATTTATGATTCAATCACGCTCTTGGGATTAAAATGAAATAAATAAAACATCAATAAAACTTAGTGTTGAACATACAAATGGAAAA
>NW_013666111.1:166913-183151 GCF_000517525.1 Limulus polyphemus | reverse complement strand
ACAAATGGAAAAGTCCTACCCCCCCTCTCTGTTTTAATGCGGGAAACCCACATGGGAGGCCACTGTGAAACGACGCCAGAGGTTTCTGTGAAGAGTTGATTATCTGCCTATATGATCTGCCTATCTTCTTTGCAAACGTAGATGCTTATCCTCCGTCTTATTCATTTCTACACAGACACACACAGACATACACACACACTTAAATATATATATACATACAAATCATCGTGATGAATATCACCCCTTCCTCATGTACACACAAAACACTGAGAAGAAGCAGTTAACACTAGAGTAAATATTACATTCTGTTAGTAGTAAAATGTAACCCAGTAAGAGAGGTATTAAGGATGTAGGACCAGAACAGAAGTTAGGAGACACTATTTATTTCATTTAACTACTGTTGGTAAGTGTCACTTGTGAAATAACAGAAGAAATACTGACAGTTAGTATATTGGGTGTTCAAGCACAGAGCGTTCCTCAGGCAGTTCTCATGAAACAGAATATCAGAGAAAGGGATTTGTTTGTTTGTTGGAATTTAAGCACAAAACTACACAATGGGCTATCTGTGCTCTGCCCACCACGGGTATCGAAACCCGGTTTCTAGCATCGTAAGTCCGCAGACATACCGCTGTGCCACTGGGGGTGGGGCAGAGAAAGAGAATGCAGAATTAAAACAGATTACTAGAGCCTCATCAACTGGGAGTGACAATAAAACTTCTTATCTAAAACTGCCATTCCAGTATCCATAACAATCACATGTAAGTAGGAACAACGAGATAAAACCTAAGATATCTAGGTCAATAGCTACTACTACCAGAAAAATTAAAAGTGGAATTTACTTTCCATATTAAATAAAAAAGTAATGATACTCCCTTCTTACTCTCCAATCGACATGCTGTCCAGGAGTGTCTGAACATTTTGAAAATATTATCCAAGTTAAGAAAATTCTGTTGAGCTATGCTCTCTTTCTTGTAGGTGTTCAAATTAGGGTAATATTTGTGTATTTTTTACTAATGTTCGATAAGAATACGTTTCGCGTAGAACCCGTCGGTCATGTCTCAACGTTTGGGCTGAAGCTTCAGAGACTAATCCTGTCTGGTGCCTACCTCAGCGATGTTCTAATTAGTTTTATTCTAATGGAAAACCACATGAGTTGTTTTTTTTTTAATAATCCTTCAAAAACGATTTAAGATATTATTTCAAGAAACTTAGTATAGTTTATAATAGCAATATTATAAAATGGTCAGATACATTTTTTTACGCGGACTGGGCTTAGCCTAATGGTTAGCGTATTTGGATTCGTGGTTCGCGTCCCATTGCCGCAAGATGCGTTCCTTACTTTAGAGTCGTTGGTACACTATAAGAATGGCAACCAAATTCATCAAAAGAAGCCCGAGTGTTAGCAATCAGCCACTGTTGACTGGCTGCCTTTCCTCTAGTCTGTCAGTTCAAGATTAAGGACGACTACGCGTAGATACTTTTTTTTTGGAGCTTCAAGCGAAAATTCTGAAACAAGATTTTACATAAATGTACCACTTGATTCTCCATAACGACAGTAAACCTTCGTTCTTCCAGTTTTAACCGAAATTTTTTCTTGGACCAAATAATGGTGTAAATAATAATTATTGTATATTTTCCTTGTTAAGGTTGTTTCTATGAGCTACGAATGCCAAAGAAAATTAAGTTGCTGTTTACGGAAGGAAGATCTTGAGTTCGCATTTTTCTGATGGGTTGATGTGAAATGTGAGTTTGATATTTTGAAAACTAATTAGTCACATCGACAACCTTCTGTTCTTTGGTATATGTTTTAGAAGAGCACAATGAAGTTAGCTATTCACTACGGCAAAAGAAGTGAGCAACTTTCGTGTTAATCTATTTTTCCAGGAAAATAAAAGGGGCAAACGCTAGGCGTTTCTCTTAATTACAGAAAATAATTTTCTCTCATTTTATATACGCCGTAATGACTTAAATAAGTTATTATAATTTTTGCTGACGTGCTCTTTCCTGTTACGTTATAAGAATATATTATAAACATTTCAGGTAGATCCATAAAATTCGCCCCTCCCCCAGTGGCACAGCGGTATGTCTGCGGACTTACAACGCTAGAATCCGGGTTTCGATACCCGTGGTTGGCAGAGCCCATTGTGTAGCTTTGTGCTTAATTACAAACAAACCATAAAATTCGAAAAATTCAGCTTTTCATCAGTAAGCTACTTCTTTTAAAAGTTCTGTAACTTTTCACATCAAAAGTAGAAAAGAAATTATGATCATTTAGAAACAGGAAAGCATGATAAAAAATAGAAAGAAAAAAAAAGAACAACAACAAACGAAATGAGAATGAGAAAACGAGTGAATCATACGTTTTACTTCTTACTTCCGACTACCCTGCTGTTCGCTCGAGTGGTAGTGAAATCGAGGCTGTAAATACTGACGAGAGAGGAAACAAACTAGAAGCCTATACCAGTAGAAAAGGCATGGGGAGAACTCCCCCCCTCAAGCGGTGGAAACAGCTCGCTTGGAGCTACTTCGCGGGGTGGTTCCATTAGAGAGTGATACCGTGTTTACTCGGCAGATAGTCTGACATCTCTGCTGGATTTACTATTTTATCTAATTATTATTATTTTTCTTTCGAGTAACCTAGACATTAGGATAGTTTCTAGAGTTTCTTAGAAAAATAAGATTACTTAAGATATGGTTTTGGCGATCTGATATCAATCGTTGTCATGGTTAATAGCCTATACGAATAACTAAACCTAGTTATTAAAATTTGTATATAACTAGATACTAATCGGTTTTATCCTACGTTTCGACTGCTGATCTACTGTCGTCTTCAGGGAAGTTCTGAGAAGAACTGTACCTGTGTTGTTACCAATCAGACTTTCATCACGGAGAACCAGGATCGAATCTGGGCGACTACCAACACTGAAATAGTCATTATTTTGAAACTTTCTCGAAAACTGCAACAGAATAGCAATCGAAAGATAGAATAAAACTAATTACTAATTGGTATCTAGCTATATAACAGAGTTATTAATTAACAATTAGATTTAGATTATCGTATGACCTACTAACCATGATATTGAGAACATAAGTTTATAAAGTTAAACAATTTTTAAACATCACTTATAAGCAACAGATTTATGTTCTTCGAAAGTTACAAATAACTTATAGTAAAGCTACGAAAAAGCTTCAGTACAAATATTCATGTAATCCATCTTTTACTGTTAATGTTACTTTAAACCTGAAAGTCACCTTATGCGAAAAGTGGGACAAACAGCCAGGCTTGTGATATCTAGGGATCAGGAACTTCAGTATAATTATTCATGTAATCCATTGTTTACTGTTAATGGTATTTTAAGCCTAAATATCACCTTATGTGATACGTGGGGATAAACAGCCAGGCTTGTGATTTCTAGGGATCGGGGATAGTGAATCCTAATTGAGAATTGTTAACCAGAAAGACGGTAACCAGTCAGAAACCCCCGCCGTTGGTTACTCTTAACCAAGTTCTGGAATTGACTTTCACGGTCAAGTTAATTGAGCAAAGGATCGCGGATCATACTTTGAATTTTCCGATTCGCAGCCCGACACGCTTACCCCTAGGTAAAGCCAAGATCATCTCTGACTGAACTGAAGTTATTCAAACTGCACTGAAAACGACAGGCTGACACCAGCACAGACTTTCTAGAATAATTATCAAGGTTCGAATACCAAATTAACCCTTTATCAATTTGAAGATCAAGGAATTAAACATGATTCAATTATCTCTTCAAGAGGGGTGAAGTGGAGTAGGATGGGACGACTTCGATTGTTGTTTTTGAATAAGTCGTTATAAAGACTCGAGTAAAACAACTATTGAAAAATTAGGTTGAAACAGTTTAGACTGTCTTAGCCCCTTAATAATTAGACACTGTCTAAAGATCACTCACACTCTTTAGTTGCTATGGAAATATCGTAATTGTAAAATCAAGATTAAAGTTTTAAAATCAGGACATAACAGATATTGTTCTACTTCTAGAACTTCTTCGTAATTTTTATGCCGAAGAAGAGAATAGCTGATCTTGAATGGAAGCGGGACCATCTTTTCCTCTCATTAAAGCACGAGCAACTAGAGGAGTCACTTAGAAGACCGTACACCTCCGCTACGCAGCATTAATCATATTCGGTTCTCAAAAAATATGAAAATGTGTCCATATGTCTGTCGCTATCAATAAATAAGAACCATTTTTGGCAGAACATTAAAGAATAATATTCTACATTTGTCCACCATGATTCATCAACATCCGATCATTTCTGAGTGAGTTATAGAGCAAAAATGTGAAAAATCGGTCCCCATATTAACAGGTAGGGATTTCTTTGGATTTTCGAGACCTTGACCTTTGACCCTCTAAAAATATAGCTTCTAAGCTGGTTCATAGTTCGAATGTATACCAACTTTCGTCCAATAGCATTTAGCCGTTTTCGAGAAATCTTGCTGACAAACACACAAGTAAACACACACACACACACACACACAGGGGTGAAAACATAACCCTTCGAAGTAAAAAAAACAAACTTACCTCCTCTTTTATTTTTTCTTACTTTCGTTCACTGTATCTTTAGTGGAGCGAAGCGGTGTGTTTGTTATCTGTGTGTAAACTTAACTTTCCAACATATCGGAGAACACGTTACTTACTTACAGTCTGCTCATTTCCTGAGCGAAACGTCTAAACCAATCGTTTGTACTTCACTAGCAGTTATGATGACAGCTCAGCCCTGGATATGTAATCAGGTGTACACGGCTCGGTTTAACTTGTAAAGAATACCGTGACGTCCGCAACAATTTGGACTGCGTGCTAGTCGCTCTGCTCGTCTTCGATTTTGTGGCAATTTCTAGATTAACAAATGCCTTTTCATGATCTCTCCCACTGCTAGAGGTCGCTTTATTCCACTGCCGTAGGAGACCGTTTCATTTCAGTTATACTAAGTTCAGTATATTAGATTCTACTTCTCCGATCGTGAACTGCAGTGTATTTTTGCTGACAGCGCCCTCTGCGTATCTCCACATCACTGTCTTAATTAATATTTTATGTTAAATTAGTGACACAGTTCAACGTTCACGTGGGAGGGTATGAAATACGTATGTTACAATAAGGTAAACAATAATATTAATCACTCCCATCACGACCCAAGACTTCATGCTGTTCTTATAAACTAGCAGCACCACGATGCTCGTGTCGTGGTTATTAAAAAAAAAACTATCACAGATTTAAATTTAGCAGCTCTGGAAACAAGACCAATGAATAAGCTGCCTTAACTGACTAGTTTATTTAACTGGTATCAAAACGAATGCACTGTTGATTTTAGAGCTTACATATATATATATATTCGTTTTTAAGCATAAGGTTATACAATGATATACCTCTGCTGCGCCATCGGCAGGAATCGAACCAAAAATTTTAGCATTATAGTCCCCCAAGCTTACCGCTAAACCACCAGGGGATAACAAATAAGTAACAACGAAGTCTATTTTCTTGATGTGAAGGTTGTGAAAACCAAGGTTATGAAGGCTAACACGATGAAGTGTTATGAAAGAAGATTTGAAATGATTATTTACACGTGTATCAAGGACACTATATGACTTAAGTGATTAAATAATACCTACATCATCTAATTCGTTATGGGATTCTATTTTCTTAATGAAATATCATTACTAGATTTGGTCTTATTTTATTGGGGAGGAGAATTTATTATGGCATAAAAATAGCGTATATGTTTAGAGTTGAGCTAAAAATAGCAAAAGATAAATTTAATTGTCGGGCGTAGAGGTTAGAGGATAGGGCTGCAGGGAGTAAGAAGGTCCAAGGTTCGAGGGCGTAATATGTTACTGAACAAGCTTTGCATTTTCAGCCTTTGGCACGTTATAAATGTGACAGTCAATCCTACTATTCGATTACGACTGGGCGTGTAAGCGGTGGGTGTTATTGACTGGTTTCCTTCCCTTTGATCAGCAATTTTAATTTATAGACGGCTATGGCTGAACTTGGAGGGGGGGGGGTCTTGACGTGTAGCCTAAAAGCCATCCAGATTATAATATGAAATACCTTCCTGAAACGTAACATTTTTAACAACCGACTTGACCTAATCACTTCTTAAACTACCTGTAGGCTAACAATGTTTCGGGTAGTTATTTAAGGGTCTTCAGGCAGCTTTAAAAACCGTGAGGATGTCTTCTGATCAGCCATTTGATATGTCGCGCCATCTTTCAGCGAAAGTAGATAATTGTAGTTAAGTCTAAGCGATAAAAAAGTGAGAGAGAGTTGTGTGAAACTAGAGAAGTTAATTTGTTTGTTTGTTGAATTTCGCGCGAAAATCTACTCGAGAGCTATCTATGCTAGCCGTCCCTAATTTAGAAGTGATAGACCAGAGGGAAGGCAGCTAATCAACACCACCCATCACCAACTTTTGGGATACTTTTTACCAACAAATAGTGGGATTGACTGTCTCATTATAACGCCCCCACGACTGAAAGGGTGAAAATGTTCGAAGACGGGATTCGAACTCTCGATCTGCAGGTCTCAGAGAAATGATAGTTTCTTTGAAATATTCGTGAACAACAATCTTTTGCTTTACCCTAGAATTCTAATATTTTGTAAAACATATTGAGTGACTTAATAATTTCAGTTTTCCATACGCCGGTGAGCATCCAAATCCTACCCTACTTGACACCATTATGTAAAACATTCGATTCCCCTTTCCAAATCTTGTTCTATCCTACTTGTTACCATAATATAACTAATTCTAGCCGTCATCCAAATTCTAATTCTGTTCCTCGTAATTTTAAACACAAAAAGACTTGGCCAATCTACTCACGAGGAGTGAAGAAAATATTTCATTCAAATAATCGTAGGCTTATCGCATTTTTTGAATGTTTAATATCCTTTACGTCACAAGCATACATTTCACACTACACTCAAAGGGATGGGATTTGGAGCACAGAGGGAAGAAGTGTGATCGCGCTGGCTACATTGTCTTCTAAATTGGGGAAGAAAAATAAAAAAATACTTTTTCTGTGTTAACTAAAGGAGTAACTGCATGGCTCTGTTTAATGTTTTATACCTTGGTCTTTTGTTTAACGCAATTCATTGCTAAGCATAAACTCATCTTACATTACTTTAGAGATTTCATAATTCATATTCCTCAGCCTGTTTATTTTCCAGAATTGGAGTTATCATCTATTGATGTATTTTTATAACCTCACTTCGTAACAGGTTTCAGTGCGACTCAGCCATTTTCTAAGAACATTGCTTAACATATAAAAAAAGAAGAACCTCTACATAGTGCAGGGTGCAACTGATTAGAACGACCTCCCCACGGTACAGGGTGCAACTGATGAGTAAGACCTCCACACTGTACAGGGTGTAACTGATTAGAAGGACCTCTCATGGTAAAGGGTGAAACTGATCAGAAGGACCTCCACACTGTACAGGGTGCAACTGATTAGAAGGACCTCCCATGGTACAGGGTGAAACTGATTAGAAGGGCCTCCACATGGTGCAGGGTGCAACTGGTTAGAAGGACTTCCACAATGTGCAGGGTGCAACTGATTAGAAGGACTTCCACAAGGTACAGGGTGAAACTGATTAGAAGGACCTCTACACTGTGCAGGGTGCAACTGATTAGAAAGAACTACATACAGCATAGAGTGCATCTGATTAAATTAGCTGGTGTCATCTTTTCATGTCACTCCTGCGGATACACCGAGCAAGATTAATCTGTATATTTGTTCATAGTATTTGGTTTGTTTTGAATTTCGCGCAAAGCTACACAAGGGCTATCTGGGCAAGCTGTCCATAACTTAGCAGTGATAGACTAGAGGGAAGGCAACTAGTCAACATCACCCACCGCCAACTCTTGGCTACTATTTTATCAACGAATAGTGGGATTGACCGTCACATTATAAAGCCTCCATAGCTGAAAGGGCAAACATGTTCGGTGACGGGGATTCGAAGTGGTGACCCTCAGATTGCGAGTCGAGCGCCTAAACCACCTGGCCCTATATTCTTATTCAGTAGCATATTTGTTCACATATGAGACAGAAAAAACAAAGTATATTATTAATTGACTCCTTTCTTTTCTCACACCCTGTATTAAAAATCGGTTTCCTAACTCTTTAGTCGATCATAACTTTAGGAAAACCAAGATTCTCTGTGTCGTTTTTAGGGTACGAACATTTCATTGGTATTGCATCATTTAAGTTCTGTGTCAATATAAAACTGTCCCCTTTTGTTCTTGGAAATGAAATTTACCAGTTTAGATGCACCTTTCGTCCAGTACTCGCCCCTCTTCATTATTCATTGCAAACAAAAGCACACTCGCTATACGACTTCTGGACGCGTTGCATACGCGTCTGCTGCCTTGATAACTTCGAAACTGTAAACAAGATACTTAAGTAAATGTACGCAGGAAATTAAACAGCCTCGTCTAATCTGTAAGTGCATATTTCTGTATGGAAGAGCGTGTTGACAGATTGACAACTTCCACATTATTCAAAGACTTAATAACTGACTCAGGTTACTCGCGTTTAAACCTCCAAACACACAGAAATGGCGACGATTTTGATTGTAATAATGCTTAATCCTAATAGTAATTTGATCCAGTGCCTGTTACTTATTAAACGAAAGCCAGTTTAACTCAATGTGTTGTATGGTTTGCATAACGTGATTGTTAGTTGGTAATAAGGGCCACTTTTCGTGTGTTACTATATTACAAAACATTACAATGCTATTTACAATGTTAGAAAGTGTTACTATTTAGTAAAAAATAAATTTCCATCTAAACGTTAAAGAGTGTTATTGTGTCTTAAAACATAAACTGCACCATCACAATGTTAAGAAGAGTTACTATATGATAAACATAAACTATTTCGTGCTTCGCATGGTCTGGTAGTTAGAAAACCCGACTTGTAATTTAGGAGTGCCGCGTTCGAATCCTATTATCGAACATGATCCTTTTTTCATCCGTGGAGGTGTCATGATATGACGGTCAATATTTACCTTTCGTTGGTTAAGAATAACCAAAAAATTTGTGATGGATGGTGTTCCCAATCACTTCTAAATTAGGGAAGTCTAACACAGATAACTCTCGAGTAGCTTTGCGCAAAATTCAACAAAACAAGACATAACATTCTGCTTGCAATGTTAAAATGAGTTACTGTGCCATAAAATAAACCTCTACTCATAATTTTAAAAAGAGTTATTTTGCAATAAAGATATAAACTTGTATTTATATTACATAGACCAATATTCGCCTCGCAATCCCAACGTGGTCAATTTTGACACCAGAAAAAACGTAAAAAAATCGACAGCTTTATACATCACTGCTTGAGACCTACAAGAAAGTATCTTTGTATTAAATCCCATGTAAGTAGTTTGACGTACGTATGAATAGTTCACAAAACCTCCAAATTGTGCTTTCATCGCTGAAAAACTGAGCAAAACATAAAAATTCCAAAATTGTCTATATATCTGTTTAGGACTTGCAAAGAATATCTTTGTATTAAATCCCAAGTAAGTTGGTCAAAATGTGGCCAAGAAATTGAATAAAATCCTTAAAATTATGCTTGTTGTGACCTTTTGGCCCTCCTAAGTTGACCAAAAATAGGCATAGCCCATATTTCTGTATGTATATGTATAGGACCTGTAAAAAAGTATCTTTGTACCAAATCTCATGTAAATTTATCAAAATATAGCCGAGTAATTGACCAAAAACCCCAAAATTATGTTTTTTTGTTATCTCTGACCCCTCTAAAAGACACAAAATGGACTATTCCAACTTTTGTGTATGTCAGTATGTTGAGCACATGAAAGTTTATATTTGTGCCAATTTTCATTTTGATTGCTATAATCCCAAAATATATGTTTTTGGGTTGTTTGATCTCTAACCCCCATAACTGAATTGAGGTATAACCCTATCAATTTTCAAGTCAATTCACTGAGAAATGAAGGAATGTCAATCAACTGAAATTTGTTTGGAAGAAGATGGAACAATAGAAAAACTGTATGTCTTCTGCGGAGACATAAATATTAAGATATGTTACCTTGTTTGTTTGTTGTTAAGCACAAAGCTACACAATGAGTCATCTGTGAATAAGAAGTCTACGTCATTATGATAGTTTTTAAAATTAGTAGTTTTAATATAAGCGTCAATTTTTTGTTTACTGTTGCCAAGGTTTTTACACATGGTGTATGAAAGATTTTTACTTGCTTTCATCTTGAGCTCTAATTTAGAATAACATGAAAGAAATACGATCATGACAGAACAAGATGAAAGCCCCCACGGCTGAAATGGTGAGCATGTTTGGTGTGACGTGGATTCAAACCCGCAATCCTCAGATTGCGAGTCAAGCGCCCTAGCCACCTGGCCATGCCGGGCCAGGAAAATAAATTACAACATGTAATTGAATCATTAATTTACTAAAGTCCTTTTATGGACAATCTGCTTTATTCCTTGATTACAGTGATTATCATCATATTTCTTATTAATTATAAACTTCTATAGAAATGCTACAGTGCCACTCAAGTATAGAATAGTTATCTGTTTATATAGACAGACATAGCGTCGAGCACCATTATTTTATACTACATATAGAAACGAATCTTCTTAAAAATAGCAGCGGTATCATAACTGCTTACCTTTTTTTAAATTTCAAGTATATTCTCACTAATTTTACAAAGATGTCATTATATTGATTAGATTACTATAAATACTTAACTTGAAATGTACTAACAATTTTCTGTTGATTAGTTTATTGACAGCACTATATGTCTACATGTGATATCAATTTATTTAATCTACTTACTTAGTTTTGTTATAACAAACTTGGATTAGCAGAAGAATTCAACAAAATAAGAAAATCAAACAACACTAGTCAGCTGAACATCAACAGAAGTTTACTCAAAATAAATTCTTAACCCAACTTTCAATAGTCTAGAGAAATATTTGATTAATTAAAAATGTATACTCCTAAGTCATAATTATAATATATCTTTAGTAGGTGCTCAATAAATGAAAATACAGATAACAAAACATAATCTTTCAGACGAAAATTTTGATCTGTTCTATCAAACATCTTTCTTCAAAATGTTCAGAGCACAACCTGGAGGCTTTTGTTGGATATCACTTGTCTCTCCGAATATTTACAGTACAGGTTTTTCAACACTTCGGATTGTCTCCATGGAAAGCTGTATGAAACTTGAAGATGCTGAAGTCGATTGAGTTGACAAGTACCATATCATAAAAAAAAGTAAAAAAAAACTCCAAGCTTAAAAACGAAAGTTATGTATGGTCAAAAGTTAAAGTTCGATTCATGAAATACCGTTATTGCCGTTTGGCCTTAAGTTACTATATCGATCTGTTTGTTTGTTTGAAGTTAAGCACAAAGCTACACAATGGCTATCTGTGCTCTGCCCACCACGGGTATCGAAACCAGGTTTCTAGCATTGTAAGTCCGCAGATACACCGCTGTGCCACTGTGGGGCTACTATATCTAACAATGCAATATGTTGGCATTGGAAAATCAATTTATATTGATTTATTTACCTGAAAAAATACATAAAAATAGTGAAATTACCAACGAAGTAATACATGATAGCTCGTAGTCTATTGTTACAATTTCATGCGGCCCGGCATGGCCAGGTGGTTACGGCGCTCGACTCGCAATCTGAGGGTCGCGGGTTCGAATCCCCGTTACACCAAACATGCTCGCCCTTTCAGCCGTGGGGGCGTTATAATGTGACGGTCAATCCCACTATTCGTTGGTAAAAAGAGTAGCCCAAGAGTTGGCGGTGGGTGGTGATGACTAGCTGCCTTCCCTCTAGTCTTACACTGCTAAATTAGGGACGGCTAGCGCATATAGCCCTCGTGTAGCTTTGCGCGAAATTCAAAACAAACAAACAAACAATTTCATGCAACACACATCAGCATATTTACATTAGACACAGGCTACAAGTTGAAACTGTACACTAGGTCTTAACAACGGAAAGCAAGACAAAGGACCAACAATATGACCACCTTATAGCTTCCGGTGACTTCACCAATAACATGGCTACCTTGGAGCTTCCGGTGACTTCACCAACAATATGGCCACCTTATAGCTTCCGGTGACTTCACCAATAACATGGCAACCTTATAGCTTCCGGTGACTTCACGGGAAAGGAATAGTGCTCAATCCAGTTCAGTATAGAGATCACTTATTTACAAAAGTTACAAACAATGTCACCACCTGAGGAATACTGTTTGCTTACCATAACTTCTGCAGGCGACAGTACTTTACTTATACACACTATTTATATTATCAAGCTGAGACTAAAAAAAATTGTAACATAGATCTCCCATTTTCACAAACACTAGCAGTAGTTTCTGTGTTGTTATGGGAATTATTTTTCACAAGGAAATCTGTATCGATCGTGCTTTTTTTATATACTGAAAGGTATTCTTCTTGTAAGGTGGAAAACATATTAGTTTACTTTAGACAATAAATCCCATTCCCTGGGCAACTGCGAACTACAATGTTTCAAGCAGCGTCAACTCAGTCCAGTTAGATAAAGTAGATAAATAACGTCACTCAACTGTGGTTTATAGATATATATATATATATGAAGGTGTGGAAGTAGGCTTGGTTTAGCTTTATTTTTATGCACCTACGATTAAGTGTTGCAGGGAATGCTGTCCCCCCCACTCCATCATTTCAACGAAAAATCCAAAACTGCGTTAAGTATTGCAGGGAATGCTGCTCCCCCCACTCCATCATTTCTTCATCGCGTGTTTATCGTTGTTATTCTACATTTACTAAGTTCGTGCATCCCTGCTTTTCTCACAGAAAAAGTTGGGTAATGAACAAAGTCACGAATCAACTCACAAATGAAGCCCTTTATACCAACGTTTGCGTTACAGGAATAAACTCCATCGAATTTCCATAGGATAAATGGTGGTTCATTAATAATCCTTGTTGCACCTTTCCTCCAATACCTAAGTTTTAGGGGGAGTTATTTAAGCATGACGATAGAAATGAAAACTAATTTATGTCAGTTTTCACGAAACAAGATAAATTAAAGTGCTTACATGCCCATTACTTAACCTCGTTACTAGTTTCTATTCAGGTACCCCTGTTTCTTCCGAACAAAAACCCCCTTCCATCAAGCTGCTAGATTCTGGGGTAATTAATTAAATGGTTACGCTTGCAATACAAATCTCCTCTATAAATGTTCACCCGGAATTCCTCCTGTTTAAAAGCTAAGGTAATTAATGGTAATTTTATTCGGGGTTGAGACTAACCGTGTATTACAGCTTGCTTCTATTGTGTTCGTAATTTTGATAAATTTCAGCGTAGGTCAATGTAGAAGAAGAATTCTCCCATAATGCTTTTAGTACATAATTTGTATTTACAGAAAATATCGTTAATCTTGCGTCAAAGTATAAGGCTTCAGATAATAACCTGCATTAAAAGTGGCATTATTCTGTTCTTGTAAAATTGCACGTCTTTGTTAGGTAATTAGTATCTTGGGTTTCTTATTTTTTGGGCTATCTTCTTTCTGTAAGTCCAAACAACAATGTTACCTGAACTGCCTGGAATGATAAGTACACTTGAAAGAATTGATCTGGTCAAGATATAGTAATTTTGACATCAGATAAAACCAATCCATTGCTAGCTATTCAGAGAAATGGGGTCTTAAGTGTGAAATGTCGACAGATTTTCAGAAGTTTTTCATTGGATGTTCATTTTTAGTTATAATAGCGTTTGGTGGCGTAAAACCAGTACCGAGCTCCAAAGTTGTCAGATATCAGTGCGTTTTGTGGCGTAAAACCAACACTATACTTCAGTGTTGTCAGGTATCAGTGTGTTTAGTGGCATAAAACCAGCACAGAACTCCATTGTTGTTAGATATCACTTTATTTGGTGGCCCAAAGCCAGCTATGAACTCCAATGTTGTCAGGTATCACTATAGTGTTTGGTGGCGTAAAACCAGCTCTGGACTCCAATGTTGTCAGGTATCACTGTGTTTGGTGTCCTAAAACCAGCTCTGGACTCCAATGTTGTCAGGTATCACTATAGTGTTTGGTGGCGTAAAACCAGCACAGAACTCCATTGTTGTTAGATATCACTTTATTTGGTGGCCCAAAACCAGCTATGAACTCCAATGTTGTCAGGTATCACTATAGTGTTTGGTGGCGTAAAACCAGCTCTGGACTCCAATGTTGTCAGGTATCACTGTGTTTGGTGTCCTAAAACCAGCTCTGGACTCCAACGTTGTCAGGTATCACTATAGCGTTTGGTGGCGTAAAACCAGCAATATACTCCAACGTTGTCAGGTATCACTATAGCATTTGGTGGCGTAAAACCAGCAATATACTCCAACGTTTTTAGATATCAATTTTACCACGTATGTTCCCAGCGAACCAGACAGTCGATTTTTGAAATATCGTGAAAGTGAATGTCTTACTGATAAAAAAGACCACGATTTTAAGGTATAATAATACTTTTTGTTTAGTATTCTCTTACATTATATGTTTAAGGGTGGGAGACTTAGAATTTCCAAGACGTTGGAAAACATACGAATATGAAATTACTTGGAGCACCAGGACCCCTCTGAAAAAGACTTGCATGAAGTCTTACTCCAGCCATGAGAAGCAAAGTGCGGCGTCATGTAACAGATAAGAACCCCAAAACACAAAATTCAGTGGGAAAAGCTGTTCATGTTTCCCAGGAAATATTAAGCAACATAACCAAGAACAACTTCCCAATGGAAATGAAGTCATAACGAATCTAGCCTTCACCAAAAAAAAAAGTCTTTCGATCATACCTTCTGTTCAACTTTTGCATACCCCAAACAGTTGGAGAGTGAAATTGGTATTCCATATGAAGATATATCGTTCAAATTGCTTGACGGAGAACTAACTGATACCTGTACGATCGGACTGTTTAAAGGGGCGCTGGGAAACTAACGTCTTGGTACACTAGATGGATTATGGAAGCCTATAGGGAGGAGTGATGTGTTTTGACATGACAACCTTCTGGTATGGAAATGATGCTACAGGGCTATTCTCAAGATAGATCGTGGCCGGATGTGGCGAGGCTCTAAAGTCGTTTTAATATAACCCATGTTCAAACGAGAATCGCCTCATCTTCCCACTTAACACCAAGTTTCCTTATGCAATTAAGGAAAAATTTACTATAAAATCATTTTTTTCGTCTGGTATTTAGTCAACTAAACCTTAGCTTGGTGGAAAATATTTCCCTTTGAGAAATATTTCACTTCATTATTATTTCATTATTTTGTGTATTTATAATTCTCTTTTCTTTTTACTTTTTGTATTTATAAATTTATTTTCTAAAATCCAATTTTGCTTGCTCCGACTGCAATTTTCCCGTTTTTATTGCGCATTTTAATACTGTTTGCGTAAAAATGTCAAACATATTTTTCTTATACAATATTCTTGTTAACCTGCTCCGCGCAGAAGATGTGTAGTTAAATTCTTTATGTATTCTGACCTTTTAAAATTTTTTTCTTAGCCGACGCTTTATGTAACACGTTAATTACTGCTTGACGAAGAGCGTCTGCCCGAAACGTTGTATAAAATAAAACGTAATAAAGTTTATATTTAGATGCGTTAATTTGTTCATTATTACATTTTTTTCCCAAACCATTTCTGCTCACGTCTTGCGAACAATATTTGTTTTCAAGAATTCGTGCGTATAAGAAATTCAACCTCTGTATTAGTTGTATGTTTAATTCTTATTACTTTACGATACTAATAATTGAGATAAGTGCAAAATAAACTTATATTTAACTTCATTTCGATGTTTATGTCTTTAATTTGTAATTATTTTGAATTAACACCTTTTCCTTCTAACCTCAATTTGTATATCAAAAGATTTTAACGACTTTAGTTTTTCAAGTCGATGTATCTCAATCAAAGACATAAATGTGTTCTAATGATATACTTCGTTTGACAAAAAAAAGTAGAATAATTTAAAATAATAAGTTACGGATAAGAGGTTTCTTAGTTTCTCAGTTTAAACACACGATTAAGGAATGCTTTGTCTATTTGTCCAGATCACAGTTTCGCATTTTTCCCAGTTCTTATGATATCTAGATAATGTATCAATTCCTGCTCCTTCAAAGATATTGTTAGTGGTTCATTACCTACTCCTTTATAAACACTGTTAGTGATTAATTATCTGATCCTTTATAGACACT
>NW_013666111.1:156578-166003 GCF_000517525.1 Limulus polyphemus | reverse complement strand
GATTGACCGTCACATTATAACGCCCCCACGGCTAAAAGGGCGAGCATGTTTGGTGTGACAGGGATTCGAACCCGCGACCCTCAGATTGTGAGTCGAGTGCTTTACCCACCTGGCCATCCCGGGCACACACAATTAATGAATTGACGCCTGTCCTTCACACACATATTGTTAGTGGATCAATAATTTTATCTTTGAGCATTCATGCATAAATATAAATCAAACTTTAGAAAATTGATCATGAAAACATTCTTTGTGTATAAAGAAGTCGAAAACACGCCTTTATTACTAAAAGATAAAATCATAGTTCTCATAACCTTGAAAATGTCCTGTTTAACTTTAGACTAGAGGATCCAAAATTCACGTTCTAAAACAGGTAATTTAAGATGCCTTATATCATACTTTGGAAGTTGGATTTTTGGCCATTGATATTGTGAACTGTTAAATAGAACCAGCTTTCGTTTGGGATAAATTCCTGTGTATTACGCTTATACGTAAATCGGAATAAACATATAAATTATGAACTTATCTCCTTATGCACAGTTTGTTAAACTAATGTTTTAACATATCAATACAATCGAGATATTACAGAAAGATCGTGCATGTGGAAGTTTGACTATACTACCAACTACGGGTTCTATTTTCATTTTTAAAAACGTTAATTACACAGAAAGGGAATCCACAGCCTCGTCAGTCTTATATTCAAATACACTTAACGGGTGTTTCCTAGGAACTTAGTTTAATGCTTAAAATAAAGAAGAGAACGCATTTACCAAGATATCCATGATATACGATCAGAAGAGAGCTGTGGTTATTAGTAGAATCATTCCTTTGGAACAAAAAATGACAGATAATTAGAGAGGAGGTCACAAATGGGCTTTAAGCAATTTAATTAATATACGTTATCACGTGTCCATCACGATAAAGCCTACATCTAGTCGCGAGCTTAGTAATTTAATTTTGTAATAAAGGTAGCTTAGGGGTCTCTTCCGATGAAGACTTGCAGTTGTCGAGTGGTGAACAATTTAAGACAATTCTTCTATCCAACTATAACAATACAAGGATAAATCCAGGCTCGCTGCTACATATAGTAGCAAGTCTCTTGAGAACCGTATTGGGTGTATCTTGTCTCTTCCTTTGTTTCCTGACAAGCAGGCTCAATACAAACAATACTTTACATACCTAAATAGCAATATATAGTAAAGGCGCGGCTCAGAAAACGTGTACAGCTATTTGGTTTATATTGGCCCCAGTAGATGGAAGTGTTCTTTATCGATATTTTTAGCTGCAGCATAGCGGCTCATAGAACAGCTCCGAGTTGTTGGTGTATTTTTTTTCAAGTACAAACGTTTAGCTCATAGCTCCGTCATCTCTTGACCGATCTGAGATCTAATTACAGGTTTGAACTCGGGAGGTCAAACCCTTTCGATTGATGTATCTGACTTCGCCAAAGGTCTCGTAATTTACTTTAATCCTATAATTTCAATTTGAGGGTAGGCTGGTAGAGATCCTGATGTGTAATAAAATTGAATCGGATATACGCTCGCCCCGCGTTTCGTATTGCTGGCGCACAAAAATATAGCTAGTAAAAATGGAAAAAAAGGTCTCATAGATTAATTTATTCTAATTCTGCCTATAAGAATTTCAAGTACCGCGGCTATTGAGGATTCCCTCTTTTTTATTTATAAGAGAAATAATAAGATAAAACATTGCATTAACTCACGAATGTTTTGTATGTACAATGACACAATTGAACGTATTTATTCATGTTTTTTATAATAGCGATCAAATGAAAGCTAATCCATTCTGCCAAAACTTTTCTAGGACAATATTGGCAAAGAAACGCTTTTTTATTGTTATTACTCGTTTGATCACAAGCTTTTGCTAACTCAAACATTTCTGGCCGTACATTGACGGTAAAATTAATTCAAATAAAATAACAATAATAAAAGCTAAAAAATAGTGTTCAATTTGAAAAAAAATAATGTTGTATTATTAATTCTTATTCATAAATCTCATTTTTAATGACTTAAATAGAATTGGTAATAATTACAACTCAATAGCTATATTTGATTCACACCATAACCGTTTTTGTTCATGAAAACTGATGATATATATCTGATGATGAGCCCTGGTATTGGGGAAAGGTCTCGTCGGCACTGGATATATCAGATGTAATGTGGTTAACATGTAATAAATGCCCTTCTTTGCTTTCATTCAAAGCCTTGGTTAGGGAGCTCGACTCAGGATTTGTGGGCCGCGGGTTCGAATGCCGTCATCGAATATGCTTGCCAGTTCAGCCATGAGAGCGTTACAATGTGAGAGTCAATCCCACTTTTCGTTGGTAAAGAGTAACCCAAGAGTTGGGGTGGGTGGTGTTAACTAGCTGTCTTCCCTTCAGTCTATCACTTCTAAATTGGAGACGGCTATCAGTGATAGCCCTCGTGTAGCTTTGAACGAAATTCAAGAAACAAACAAATTATATTTGGTGCTACAGCTCACCTGAGTTAATGAAGCATTTCCAGTTACTATAGCACATATCCTCTTGATTAGTCCGTTGCAACTTTCAAACACCACGTAGCTAGAAATGATACTATACCAGTACCTAGAAATAATACTGTACCAACTGTAAACAATAATTAGCGGGAAGTAATATTATATCAAACACTAAATATCACGTAGCTAGAAATGATACTATACCAGTACATAGAAATGGTACTGTATCAACTGTAAACACCAGGTGGTGGGAAGTGATATTATACCAAACTCTAAACACCATGTAGCTAGAAATGATACTATACCATACCGTAAACACCATGTAGCTGGAAATTACACTATACAAAACTGTAAATACTACTGCAATTAGAAATGAATCTGTATCAAACTGTAAACACCAATTAAGTATAAATGATATTGTACTAAAATGTAAAAATCATATAGCAAGAAATGATGCTATGCCAAACTATATATATCATGTAACTAGAAGTGATACTATACTAAGCTGTAAACATCATGTAGGCAGAATTAATATCATATCAAACTGTAAACACCATGTACTTAGAAATGATACTGTATCAACTGTAAACACCAAGTGGCGGAAAGTGATATTATACCAAACTCTAAACACCATGTAGCTAGAAATTATACTATACCATACTATAAACACAACGTAGCTAAAACAGATGCTATACCAATATCTAGAAATGATACTATAGCATACTGTAAACACCACGTAGCTAGAAATTACACTATACAAAACTGTAAATACTACTGTAATTGGAAATGATTCTGTATCAAACTGTAAACACCAATTAAGTATAAATGATATTGTAACGAAATTTAAATTATGATATGCCAAATCATACATATCATGTAGCTAAAAATGATACTATACTAATCTGTAAATATCGTGTAGGCAGAAGTAATATCATATCAAACTGTAAACACCATATGCTTAGAAATGACACTATATCAAACTGTAAACACCATGTACCCAGAAATGATACTATATCAAACTGTAAACATCATAGAAATGATACTATACTAAGCTGTAAACATCATGTAAGCAGAAGTAATATCATATCAAACTGTAAATATCATGTACCCAGAAATGATACTATATCAAACTGTAAACATCATGCACCTAGAAATGATACTATACTAAGCTGTAAACATCATGTAAGCAGAAATAATATCATATCAAACTGTAAATATCATGTACCCATAAATAATACTATATCAAACTGTAAACATGTACCTAGAAATTATACTATACTAAACTGTAAATGGCATTTGCCTAGAAATGATGCTATATCAAACTGTATAAACCATGTACCTAGAAATGATGCTATATCAAACTGTATAAACCATGTACCTAGAAATTATACTATACTAAACTGTAAATGGCATTTGCCTAGAAATGATGCTATATCAAACTGTATAAACCATGTACCTAGAAATGATGCTATATCAAACTGTAAACACCATGTACCTAGAAATTATACTATACTAAACTGTAAATGGCATTTGCCTAGAAATGATGCTATATCAAACTGTATAAACCATGTACCTAGAAATGATACTATATCAAATTGTAAGTACCGTGTAGCTAGATGTGATATCATATGAAACTGCAAATATCGTGCAACTAGAAATATTGTACCAGAAGCTATAAATGATGCTACACCAAGCTGCAAATACCATGAAGCTATAAGTGCTATTATACCAAACTGTAAACATCGTGTCTATGAAGAAAAAAAAAGCTTTGATTATGAGCAGCCCTGTTGAAGCTGATTGTAACAAAACTTTCTTGTTTGTGACGTATGCAACTTAAAATAGGTCCTATCTATGCTAGCGTTACCATGGAAACAACAGCGACGTCAGTAATGTCATCTCCAATGCGGATGATTTATTGATGAAACTTTTCGTTGCTGGCCATGAGAATGGCGAGTTGGTTAACAGAAATGGACAACAAGGCTGTTTTAAGGCTTCCAGACGTGTTAGATCATTCATTCACTCACACAATGGCATATTACAGTTGTTGAAAATTACAAGTTGTTCTAACAGAGTTTGGTTAACAGAAATGGACAACAAGGCTGTTTTAAGGCTTCCAGACGTGTTAGATCATTCATTTGGTTAACAGAAATGGACAACAAGGCTGTTCTAAGGCTTCCAGACGTGTTAGATCATTCATTCACTCACACAATGACATATTACAGTTGTTGAAAATTACAAGTTGTTCTAACAGAGTTAGGTGAGAAACAGGAAAGACGAATTACTTAATAATGACAAAGTGCTGTTAGTTGCACGTGCACAGAATTCTTATAAATATTATATCAAAGTTAGTTCTGGAAAAAAACAACAACAACTAAATCAACATCTCCAAATTTACTGAAATAAAATATAAAACTAGATTCGTACTAAAAAAAAAGGTCTTATATCAGGGTCCTCGAGAGAAATGATCCTCGGCATTCCCCGTCTTTCACCTACCCTATAGACATAGGATATAATTTATTAATGTTTTAAAATAGTATACCAGTATTACTATTTTTTACTTCCTTTGTTTTTATTTTATTCCCTAGCCTGATTGTTGAACATGTCACAAGATATAAACACAAAAAATTACTACAATCGCGGTAAAAGGCTTCATATTTTTTTGTATTTGCATCAGAATTCCAAATCTCTGGCAATGGATCTGCCATTCACTGTCTTTGATCAAAAGGTGGGGTGTCACCGGCTATTTCTATGGCAACAACATTCACAATAGTCTGCAAAATGAATAACATTGGATGGAAGATACTAACTGAGATATAACGGATTGTTTTATTGTAAGCCTATTCCAATTGTTCTGTAAACTTTAATCAGTTTCCTTGGTTTATTTTGTACTATACTGTAACTGTTAATCTCGGTGAATGTGTCAGGAGGGCAAGTTGAGTTTCTGATTGAATATCTTCTTAAATTGAGATCTTTCTGCCATTTGCAATAGTAACATAAAACTTTTACGCCCAGTTTTCTGGACCATCAGAGGATGTAGTCAGCATATTCATGCCTAACCATCTTCATTATCCCTGTTTAATAGATCTGAGTTATTTTTTTTTATTTTGAACTAGTAGTCTTCTGATACATGGACGGTGGAATTTCTGCCTCTGGCTCTTACGTCGGAAGTTTTCTGAATCTTTTTGATACATTTGAGATAAAAACCCAAAACAGGAACATGGAGAAACCATTGCTGTGTTAAACTAACAAGATCATGAGTTACTTTAAAATTTCGTCTTCAAACACCGTTTTGTTATAAAATTCAAGCTTATTTCCCATTTTTATAACTATTACATTTCGTATTCAACATCACTACCCAGAAACCTCTTCATTTTTCTGGCCTTATTACTATTCTTATCGTTAAGTTAAAACCAACATAATTTTTTTACTTTTACCTGAGTAATGATCAACACCTTTCATTTCTATTTCAATATTGTAACCACACTTTTTTAAAAAAATTGGAAAGAAAGATTAACTTTTTTTTTTTTTTTACATAAATCTAGCTTTCACCATCATGTAGCGTGAGAGATTGAAAATGTTAAAAAAATCTGATTGTTAACCATCATCAGAAGTAGCTAGACAAAACGTAAGGTAATTGTAATGCCAGGTGTTGCTTAGTGGTTAGTGCTGTGAATGTGAGGACTCATGGTTCGTAACTCGTTGTCGCAGAAACGAGCTCCGCACTTTGGGGTCGTGGGTACGTTATAAAAGTGACAGAAAAATCTGACTAGTCAACCAGAACAGAGTAACTCAAGATGTTAGCGGCTGACTAAGCGCCTTCCGTCTAGTCTGTCAAATCAAAATTAAGGAGTTTTGTGTAGATTGTCCTTGATAGGTTTGCGCGAAAATCTGAAAAAAGAACAAAAAATAAAAACTAGCAAACCTATAAAACCCAGAAAAAAAACAACAACAAAGTCTATTGTGAATAATATTTGAAATTCTGCTTTTCTCCAAAAATGTTACTTTGTTGTAACAGGGAATTACATTTTGATTCGATAAACAACGGGACCAGAAAAAGTTGCCGACCAATGATAACCAGAATACGTTAGATAATACTTCGTCTTCATCTCCAAAAAAAAAAAAAGATTCCTCTGAAATACAGGTTCAATAAAGTTTTAAATTTTATCTAATTTTTTAAGTTACTTTGTAAATAGTATTTATTTATTTTTTTTGTGAATCGCTGTACAAAGATTTTCGCCTCTTTACGTTATGTATCATTATCACAATCTTCGTTGGCATTGTTGAAGGAAGACTTTTATTGGATGCATATAACATGCCTTAGGATGTTTTGAAATGAACAAGATTCTGCATTAAAAAAACAACACACAAACACGTGGAGCAGATCTTTGAGTCATTTTCGTCGTGTTATTCACGTGCCACGAGAAACGACGGTACTTTGGAGCGCTCTTCAGTTCAATCTTGTAGTATAACACGTTAGTTATCCGTGCATAATTCATAGACTTAAAAAAGAAAGTTTGGTGTCAGTCTGGCGATTTTGAAAACATAGATATATGTATATGATTAGGAAGAGAAAGATAAATCACAGAAAATACTTCGAAAGTACATACATATACGCACAACACACACACACGAACAAACATACATATATATAAACTAAGAAAGGTGGGTAGAAATATTAGCGACACCAACTCAGTAATAAAGTACTTATCGAGCCATTTTAAACTGGCTTACTGGGGCATAATCGTAAAAAATCTTATCATAAACAGAGAAATCCATCGTGATTCTACACCTATAGATACTAGAAGTATAAAACATCATTATATACAACAGTTCAGATTCTCCTCATACTTATAAAGTTTAGTTCACTTGTTACACATTTTAAGCTAAATATTTAATATTATAAATCGCTAATTTTGGCTATCCAGCTTTATGGCTTTCCTTCCACCGCTAGGTGGGGTATATCTTCCAATTCAATAGTTACGTTTGTACAATTGTTTTTCTTCTAATATTTTTTTTACTCATCTGTTGTGACGGTGATTGGTGATTGGTCAAATTTTGTTTTTAGACGATGCTGGAGTAAAATGTTCCTTCTTGATGTGTGAAATATTTTATAAAATGTCTCGTTATTGCTTGCTTTCCACTGACTTGTTGTGTAATCACCAGCACTGAAGGCCTTCAGTAGGCAACTATCTCCATGGTTACATCAGTAAAGGCTTCACTAGACAACTATCTCCATGGTTGCATTAGAAACAACTTTTACAGAGTTATATGTGCATGATCAAGGAATGATTTTAACAAGTTTGATTGTTTTACGTTTTGTGTATTTTTTCCAACAAACTTAAACGATATGTCAGAAAAATTACATCTATCCATATGTCTATGTGTATTTATATATATATAATGTGTGTTATATATATATATATATAAAGTGCACTGTAGATAAACAAAAATTATTAAAATTTAGGTCAGGTGTATGTGTAAAAAGTAGTAAAGATAAAGCGATTGGTCATCTAATATCGTATAGACCTAAATACATAAACTTTTACACAGTTAATATAATTTGTGACTGGTTATCACACCAAAGTAAATCTGCACATATATATATATATGTACATACATACTATAGATACACATATATATATACTTACATCTATGTGATGCACTATTTATAACTCAAAGTATGTTTCAGAAACGACAAAACACATCTAAGAAGATTATTATTTACTGAGTTATAACATTTCTAAAAATAAAACTGGATGTTCTGAGACGAATGGTAAGCGTATAATACTTATATTGTAAAATGTTATACCGGTAATCTTAATCCACTACCTTAAACAATTCGATTATAGCAGAATGCAATTTGTATTTCGAGCGAAACGGATTCATTTGAATTGGCATTAGATCACAGACTCTTTTTAATAGATCTTTCATTTTGATAACTTCCTGTAAAATAAACCCCCAATAACCTTTTGTCAAATCCAATAAAATACCCCCCCCCTCCAATAAACTCCTCTAAAATCTTCACTATATGGTAAGACTCTTTGGTCATGCGGTCTAAAAAAAAAAGGTCACGTGATAATGACCTCCGTTGTACGAGGTGAGATTTCGAATTCATAAAACAACTGAAACATAGCTTGAATTTTATTAGCATTCTTTTATCTTTCATTGTGTTTTTCTTTTCTTCTCATTTTGTGGAACAAAGAAACGAAAACAAACTGTTTTGAAGTTTCTGAAGTGTTAAACTAGTTGTTCTGGATATCATTTATGCAACATTTCGAAACCAAGAATAAAATAATTATGTTTTATTCTGCAGTGATCACTTCTTTTATGTTGAATTACAATATTTTTAGATATAAACGTGTTTGGATTTATTTATTTGGTTGATTGGTTCCAAGCGCACAACTACACAATGGGCTGACTACGCTGTGACCACCGTTGGTTTTAAACCCCGAATTTTGTATGGACTTCACGCACACACGTGCACACACACATACAGACGCATGGACATATATATATATATAGTAACTCTCCCATTTACGCTGAGAAAGTACAACGTTAGGCGGATTGACGTAAATAGGCCACTATTTTCCCACTGACTTAGTGTTATAAAGGGAGGATGTACTCCCAGAGACTAATTTTTAGGACACCCAAATTTAATCTAACCCAACATAAAGACAGAGAAAATAAATAAATATATACAGAACACTCATGTTTATAGGTTCCTGGAAAGTTTGGTACAAAAGTTATCACAGGGAATACCACTCGATACTGGCCGATAGGACAAACAACGTGCGACTGAAGCTTGAGGGAAGCGTGGCAGACTGACTTTTGACTCGACACCCAGGAGTGGAAAAATACCTGCGCATTGCACCTACTTATTGTCATGACGCAGCATAGGCCTGGGCGCGCGGTTTGAATTTTTCGTTTTCGGC
>NW_013666111.1:154321-155578 GCF_000517525.1 Limulus polyphemus | reverse complement strand
CATACAACAACAAGTTAACAATGGTTATTACCTAGGATTCAGTAACAGTGTGATACAACAACAAGTTAACAAGGGTTATTACCTATGATTCAGTAACAGTGTAATACAACAACAAGTTAACAATGGTTATTACCTAGGATTCAGTAACAGTGTAATACAACAACAAGTTAACAAGGGTTATTACCTAGGATTCAGTAACAGTGTAATACAACAACAAGTTAACAAGGGTTATTACTTAGGATTCAGTAACAGTGTAATACAACAACAAGTTAACAAGGGTTATTACCTAGGATTCAGTAACAGTGTAATACAACAACAAGTTAACAAGGGTTATTACCTAGGATTCAGTAACAGTGTAATACAACAACAAGTTGACAAGGGTTATTACCTAGAATTCAGTAACAGTACAAACAAAATAACAATTCCTGAGAGGGAGGAAGGGGTCTATGCTGAACCTGACCCTCCCTGGTCCAAAACATGGACCGAATCCCGATGAAAATGAAGAGAGCTCCCAGGTCAAAATTATACCTGACCCTCCCAACTCCACATAGATCTAAATCCTGATGCAGAATATTAACTCCCAGGTAACATGACCAAACAACGGTCAAATGAACTAACAGCTGCCAAAAAACAACGTTCAACCATTGGTCAAATGAACTAACAGCTGCCAAAAACAACGTTAGACCAGAATGGTGAACTAACAGCTGCCCAAAACAACGTTAAACCGGAATGGTGAACTAATAGCTGCCAAAAACAACGTTAGACTGGAATGGTGATCTAACAGCTGCCCAAAACAACGTTAAACCGGAATGGTGTAGTTAAGTGTTTCACACTCACACACACAAAAAAAGAAACCTATAATTCTATAGGTATTTAAAGAACTTGTAGCACTCCGCCACAATTTAATTGGTCTGAAGTTTTATTCGGTGGTAGTGTCCAGGGTCACTAATGAGGAGTGGAATTCTCCGAAACTAGTATGGTCCCAATGAAAGAATAGACCATTCCAAGCCTTTACTTTTTGTTAAACAAATGTATAAACAACTCTATTCAAAAACGTTAAACCGGGTTTAACCAACGTATTTTGGAAATTGTTCCTTTACTTCTTGACGACATTTATTTCGGATCGACGTAAATGGGAGAGTTACTGTAATTAGTGAAAAGTTATTCTTGTTTCAAGAAAAAAAGTATATATATATATATATATATATATATATATATATATATATGATGCTAATTTACTTAGAAATAAACTTACAA
>NW_013666111.1:143618-153321 GCF_000517525.1 Limulus polyphemus | reverse complement strand
ACGAGATTACTTTTCTTCTTTCCCCTATGTCACGTGACAAAATAACGTCATATTTTATTAATATATATATATATCCATATGCGGTGGATTTCTTTGTTGATCTTATCAAGACACTCGGTAGTGTGTCGTGCGCCCAAAACAACCTGCAGGGCATAATGTGTGTGTTATTAACAGGAGTGATAGTTTAGCAGTTTTCCACTTTCTGTAGCCAAGACTGTGGCAATCCAAACTATCATATCTTTTCTGTGGGTGTGCTATACTGGACCCTTACTTCACATACCAAATTTCAAGGCAATACATTAAGAAATACACGAGATATAACATTTCCAATTTTGATTGAATTCATTCCTTTTTTTCTTCTTCTTTGCATCGAAAGTACGGAAACTTTATTTGATAGAAAATCATACTTAATTTTCATGGATTTTTTTTTCAAATTTGGTACACTGATATATCTTTATAATTATCTATCAAGTTTAGCCTAAATATAAGCCACATGTGCAAAGTTATTCAACACAAACCGCTCAATTTTGACAAACATTTTGTTCATGCCTGTGCAAAAGGTTACGTGAGCTATCAGTCTGAATTTTGTATTACAGCTTCATCTATGACTAAAGTTGGACTGTCATTAGTCTTTTTGTCGTTAGGATTAAAGACGGCTTATTTACAGCAAACTATAGAGTGAAAGCACGTGCAGATACATAAGTGTTGGTTAAGCCAAGCAAACTAGATTATCAGTTTCTAGCTCAAGTTTTCAAAAGAATCATACAGTTCGGCGGTTATTATTCATTGCTAACTCTTACGCACAAATGTGCTAAATTTTATGATATTCTCCTAATTAAAGAGCGTTTAGCGTCACGTGATATTAGCTTAAGAAATGGACGTAAATAATGATGATTGATACAGCTGTGCCGAGTGCACGCGGTGATGACAAGAAACTGTTAATCTAAATTCCAAGGCGTTACTATAAATGAATTTATTAGCACTGTTTTAGAGAGGAAAACTAATACCATATATTTTAAAGAATCAGGTTGGTTCTGTAAAATATAGTTATGTTCTGAATAATAAGGTTGCGATCCTAAACCTAATGTTGGTTACTATAGAGTGTCACTTTCTTATTTGCTGTGGTTTATTGGTGTATATTGACAAAAAGTCATGACATCTAATCAAAAACACCTTAGGTGTTAAAAAAGGGATTAAGCGTTTGACGTAAGGAAATGAAATCAAAATTGACAGCCAAACTGGCAGCTACACTTCGGTAAATAAGTCCAAAGGATTTAGTGTCCAGTAACTAACCATGTAGTTTTCAATAGCATCCTGATGTCTCAGTGGTAAGTCTGACGGCTTATAGTGCTAGAAATCGGGTTTAGACACCAGATAGCCCCTTGTGTATATTTGTGCTTAATAATAAACAACGTTTTTACTCATCGGGTACACTACAGCTTTGATAAAATGGCGTTTGATGCACGCAGTGGTAAAGTTAATCTAATCAAAAACACCTTAGGTGTGAAAAGGATTGAGTTATGCCCTGTTTTTTGTTCAACTTTGGGCATAATGGTGGGCGCAACAAAATATACGGCCTAGCTAACTAATGTAAAGTTTTTATCAATGCTATTGAAAACTTGTGTCCAATTCCTTTTGTTATTTTGGGCCGAGAATGGCTTATTGGTTATCGTGCTAGACTGTGAATTCGAGTGTTCATGGTTCCATTCGCATTACCACAAAAACGCGCTCCACACTTTGGGGCCGTGGGTGCGCTGTAAGAGTTGCGGCCTTATTTGGTCAAGCAGTAGTAACTCAGGAGCCGGAAATGGATTATATTGACTAAGCTACCTTCCCTCTAATTGATCAGTTCAACATTATGGGAGGCTATCACAGATAGCTTTGTTTGAAACTTCCAAATAAAACAGCAACAACTTTCCTCAAATCAGTTAGACCAGCACTAGTTTACCTCCGTACTACATTTTCTGCTACGGTCAGAACTCGGTATATTTCCATAATATATTTTCTGCTTAGGCCAGAACTCGGTATAACTCCGTAATATATTTTCTGCTTAGGCCAGAACTCGGTATAACTCCGTAATACATTTTCTGCTTAGGCCAGAACTCGGTATAACTCCATAATACCTTTTCTGCTTAGGCCAGAACTTGGTATACCTCCGCAATGCATTTTCAGCTTAGGCCAGAACTCGGTTTAATTTCATAATACATTTTATACTCGGGACAGAACTTAGTTTAACTCCGTAATGCATTTTTTGCTAAGATCAGAACTTAGTTTTATTCCATAATACACTTTTTACACACGCCAGAACTTAGTCTACCACCTTAATACACTTTTTGCATAGGCCAGAACTTGATTTAACACCATAACACACTTTTTGCATAGTCAAGAACTCGATCTAACTCCATAATACAGTATCTGCTCAGACCAGAACTCGGTTTAACTCCATAATACATTTTCTACTCGGATCAGAACTTAGTTTAACTCCATAATACATTTTCTACTCAGTTAGTTCGGGTAATACTTTTAAATGTAATATATCAGAGCCTTAAGAGTACCACACACTAAAATTTTTAGACTCTGCAGTTTTCGAAGTTAGTTATTAGTTCTTGGTGACTGGAGTATTAATAAGTCTTTAAGTGTTTAAGGCTTAGTTACTACAGTATGACGATTATAGAGTACTATATTAAATTCTAAAGCTTGCGGATCAAGTTAAGGCAACTTAAAGACAGTTGGTTTCGATATTTATAGACAAGTTATTGAAATATTAGATATACAGGAAAAATATCTTATAATTAACTTGATTTCATCCTTACACACATTTTTTTCATTAGATAGAGAAATAAATATGAGAATTTATAATAAATTATAACGAATCTCTTCGAGTATATATATATATATATATATTTAAACAAACACAAATCTAAATATTTCTGGATATTGTTGAGGCTGTTCAATTACCTTTGGAGTATTATTAAAACAAAATGGAAACTTCTCTCTCTCTTAAGATTCCTTTTAGTGCTACCAGGCCCTCTCAGAGATTTAGAGAGGCCCCTGGCTATGATAAATAAAATGATGACACATGAAAACAAAATAAGACAATCATTGGCTCGAAAGAAAATTTAAACATAATTTAAATATTTATTATGTATATATATAATTTGCAGCTCTAAGAGTATGTGTCCCATTTTGGTCTGATTGGTAGGCGCATAAAAACAAGTCGTGAAAGTTAACAAATGCAAATAAATAATAAGTGTCTAAATTTGAGGCCCCTTTGAGCTTGAGACCCGAGCCAAATTGCCCTCCCTCTCAGTGCTACAAGATTTTACTTGGTTCTTTCTGCTGTTTTCGTTGGATATCAAATGTTATTTATTTGTTCTTTCTTCTCGCTGTTCAATCGAACCGATAAGTGAGTTATTAATAAAGTAAATAAGAGAATCCGAGTAATTTATCTTCACGAGGTAAGCAGTGTGACACGTTAATAATACGATGATCTATAACACCATGACCGTCACGTAATCCTGTCAATAGATTTCAATGGGCCTACCATGATACAATGGTGAGTGAATAAGACCTGTTTCCACTCTGATAAACAGCTATATAATATTTATCAGTCTGCGGCACATCCAACAGTTCAATACTCGGTATTTCACACATCTAACAGTTCAATACTCGGTATTTTACATACACAAGTGTGTGTTTTTCTCATAGCAAAGCCACATCGGACTATCTGCTATGTCCACCGAGGGGAATCGAACCCCTGATTTTAGCGTTGTAAATCCATAGACTTACCGCTGTCCCAGCGGGGGACCACACACACAAGTACAATAAACAACAACTTGTACATATTCCATTTTTTCGGTTCACGGTAAATATTTAAGTATTAGAAAACTGGAAGTGCTGTAGGGTTTTAATAGCAATGTGAAACACAACGTGTTCCTAGTTTCAGAATCCGCACGCTTTTGTGATCGACCTGATTCTTTTCGTTACACGAAAGACACGAGGAACATCGCTTGCTCCAACATGTAAGACTTATTGTCGTGGGGTTCTCTTTAACACCCTGTTCCTGGAAGACCGTTGGGTATCTTGTTTTGTTGTTAAACTCAAAGCTACACAGTGGGCTATGTGTGCTCTACCTTTCACTGTAGAATTACGGCTAAGCTACTAAAATGGGACTAGTAGGGTATCATTGGTTGTCTTGTGAATTTGTTGTAAGAGGCTTCTTTATAATCTCTATGCTCTATTTGTGAAAACAATCCTTAGAGGCTTCTTTATAATCTCTATGGTCTATTTGTGAAAACAATCCTAAGAGGCTTCTTTATAATCTCTATGGTCTATTTGTGAAAACAATCCTAAGAGTCTTCTTTATAATCTCTATGCTCTATTTGTGAAAACAATCCTAAGAGGCTTCCTTATAATCTCTATGATATATTTGTGAAAACAATCCTAAGAGTCTTCTTTATAATCTCTATGGTCTATTTGTGAAAACAATCCTAAGAGGCTTCTTTATAATCTCTATGGTCTATTTCTGAAAACAATCCTTAGAGGTTTCTTTAAATCTCTATGGTCTATTTGTGAAAACAATCCTAAGAGGCTTCTTTATAATCTCTATGATAAAGGATTGTTTTCACAAATAGAGCATAGAGATTATAAAGAAGACTCTTAGGATTGTTTTCACAAATAGAGCATAGAGATTATAAAGAAGCCTCTTAGGATTGTTTTCACAAATAAAGAGGCTTCTTTATAATCTCTATAGTCTATTTGTGAAAACAATCCTAAGAGTCTTCTTTATAATCTCTATGGTCTATTTGTGAAAACAATCCTAAGAGGCTTCTTTAAATCTCTATGGTCTATTTGTGTAAACAATCCTCTTATTACTGGAACTGATCACACTTCTGTCACTGTGTTTTGTAGAGTAATACCACTCTTGAATAACAAGCTCTTATTGTTTCTCTTCTAATCAGTTTCTTGATTCATCCGATAGAGTCGTGCTCTATCGAATATATTGATAATTACATTCTGTTGTCCAGCAAAAACCTAAGCAATCATAGCACATTCATAAATAAACGATACTGTCCACATTTAACAAATCATAACACATTATCAAAAATTCTGTCTAAATATAACTAACTACAAAAAGGTTGGGTAAGTTATATTAAAACGATTTTGAATATGCAATAAAAAAGTCAAGTGACAAGCGTAGCCGTAAGAAGTCGTGGTGGAACGGAATGTATTAGAACTACATTTTTACATTGTTTGGCATTTTACAAATAGTGCAATGCCACAGAAAACTGATCGCCTTTGTGCTGGGTAGGTAACAACCCTTTTCGAAGCAAAATATTCTTACATTCAGATAATAAAGATATGTTCAAATTACGAATTTAGAATTTTCAAGACGAGGATATCAAAACAAAAGAATGTGGATCAACTTGGAGCACCAGGACCTTCCCGAAAGAGACCTGCAATAAATGGTGATCTAGCTGTAGTAAAACAAGTCTGTGTATGGTGAGAATAACGAACACAAAAGTACTGGCGAAAGCCCTTCAGGTGTCCCATGCAACATAATCAAAGGGTTACCACGTGTAAAAAAAGTGACACAATCGTCGCATACCTCAAGCAACTGGACAATAAAATGAATATTCATGTTATTTCATACGAACACATATCGGACGATTCGCTGGACGCAACACCGGACTAGTGAAACGGGCGCTGGTAAACCATCGTTCTCGCACGCTATATGGCTTATGGAAAGCAAGCAGAGAGGGGCGGTATGCTTTAGATACAACTACCTTATGATGGAGTCTTTTGCAAAAGAAACTATGTTGCAGGGCTGTTGTCAAGATGTACGATCGACGGTATAGACTTTTACGAAACAGTGAGGCTTCAACATCCTTTTGATATTACGTACTCGACCTCTGTATTCACAAAACCACTGTGTCCAAATCAAATAAATCGCAACAGATTTACAGAATCCCACAACTGTTCATTTCTAGCTAATGATAACACTCTTATCTACTGTATCGTTTCACCTCTCAAACCTCACTAATAACAATTACTCATATTTATACATGCGCATCTATCACTTCTCACAATTTGTAAAACGACACCTCTCTCTTTATAACTTTAAAATAATTTTCATTGTAAAATATTGTCTCGTTTCTTTGTTGACTTGCTTAAGAAGTTTCACGTAAAGCTATACAATTATAAACAGATAGACTACAGGGAAGGCAGCTTATAAACAGCATCCACTGCCAATCCTTGGGCTACTCATGTCTGACCGAATAATGGCATTTTACTATCACTTTTAGAGCGCATTTAGGCCCGAATGTGCGGAGCACGTTTCTGCAGCAACCGGCCTCAAACTGTGAACTCTGGGAGTTAGAATCTGAGTATGCTAACCACTAAGTCACGGCTGACTCACATCGCTTCATTGGTTCAATTTCGAAACGTCGTTTCGCTGTCTTTAATTTGTAATTCATTTACATTACAAGATGTCGTCTCGCTGTCTTTAATTTGTGATTCATTTACATTACAAGATGTCGTCTCGCTGTCTTTAATTTGTGATTCATTTACATTACAAGATGTCGTCTCGCTGTCTTTAATTTGTTATCCATTTACATTACAAGACGTCGTCTCTCTATCTTTAATTTGTTATTCATTCACATTACAAGATGTCGTCTCGCTGTCTTTAATTTGTAATTCATTCACATTAAAAGATGTCATCTCACTGTAATTAATTTGTAATCCATTTATATTACAAGAGATCGTCTCGCTATCTTTAGTTTGTAATCCTTTTATATTACAAGAGATCGTCTCGTTATTTTTAATTTGTAATTCATTCAAATTACAAGATGTCGTCTCGGTGTCTATAATTTGTTATTCATTTACATTACAAGATGTCGTCTCGGTGTCTTTAATTTGTAATTTATTTACATTACAAGATGTCGTCTCGCTATCTTTAATTTGTAAGTCATTCACATTAAAAGATGTCATCTCACTGTCATTAATTTGTAATTAATTTACATTAGAAAACATCATCTTCCAGTTTCAATATGTAAGTTAATTACATAACAAACCGTCGTAACGCTATTTTTAATTTGTAGATTAAAAACTACAAACAGCTGAAAGTTGAGAAAACACTTCAAGAAAAAAAAATAAAATAAACTAACTTAAAATATGATGTATAGCCACATGTATATGCACGTGTGTTAAGTGCGTGTTTAGGTTTGACATGATAAAAACTTCTTAATAAATGTTTTGGGGACCAGAAACATTGTTAAAAGTAAAATAGTATGTCATAAATTAATTTAAATGGTTGATTACGTAGACGAACGAAATGTTTTTTGTTTTTTTTATTTAGACGTACACGAAGTTCTAAGAACTTATGAAGTGAAAGATAAGGAAGAATTTATAACAGTATGTCAACTACACTTATATATATACTATATCTACTGCTGATAAAACAACGATGTGTTTGTTAATGTCACAGCCCAGGGTATCTCACCAATATTCTTCCTTCAAATAAGTTGCCAATTTCATTATTCATCTCTCAAGGAAACATGAATCGTAAGCTGATCAGAGGCTGTGGAATTATTCGAAATAACTAAATTAACTCTTAAATATCCGGAGTAAAAATGCTTTAAAATCTATAAACCTGTAACCGTGGGGGCGTTATAATGTGATGGTCAATCCCACTATTCGTTGGTAAAAGAGTAGCCCAAGAGTTGGCGGTGGGTGGTGATGACTAACTGCCTTCCCTCTAGTCTTACACTGCTAAATTATGGACGACTAGCGCAGATAGCCCTCGTGTAGCTTTGCGCGAAATTCAAAACAAACAAATAAACTGTAAACCTGTTGCCATTTGTTTACGTAATATGTCGACTTTCTTGAGATATATGCGTTCAATTTTTACTTATTTTTTTTCTTCTTTTATTTAATTTTTTCGCCTACTTGACCCAATTAGAACAATGACCATTTTACGAACTTTTAATCTTTAACCTCGTGCAGAATGAATGAGGATTGCTAATCTTCGGACACCCTTGGTGATTAATAGTTTTTCTCTAAACTATTAACGTCACACCAAACTAACTGCCATAGACCATAGATAGACTTTCTTGAATATTACGTGATTTATCTCACGAATCTTGCGATCTTTAAAGTCTGGTACATTATCTTATGTAGTTATGTTTATAGGAATTTATCGTAATGTTTTTAACATTTCTCCGTTAAACTCCAAACTATTAATGGCAATTAACTGGAAATGATGCTGTATATATTTTAGTTTCGGTTTAATGAGATTGCATGCGTATTTGAAACACTAATAAATAAGCATATAGAATACGTGCTTATTTAAAACTAAATCTAAATGCTATCTTTCCCGCCCAAAAACGTAACGTAGACAATACTTGAGAAATACAACCGTAATTGTGCGATCGTATTTTGTATGTGAGTAGATTATTATACCTTTCAACATCAGTCATAAGTATACAAGGAAAGAGCATAGTTCTTCAGGCGCACAATAAATGTCTTGTAGTTCTTCAGGTGCTCACCAGACGTCTTTCTTGAAAAATTAATTTGTTTGATTATTGTTAATCACAAAACCACACAATAAGCTATCTATGCTCTGCCCACCACAGGTATTGAAACACGAGTGCGTCGTAAGAATATTCATGGCTGTAGAGAGACTACTGTTCCTTATCGGCTCAATTTAACAAATGAGGCTGATTTGTAGCGCGACGGATCAGATTAATTTCGATCATTACTGCCAAACACCAAATGTCATGTTAAGGAAAGAACCATGCCTCCTGAAGTCAGCTGTTGCTGCAACTTTTCCCATTTCAACTCACAGTTTGTCGGCGTGTCGCAATTTGGGAAAGTAGTGTGTATCTAACACAAGGATATCTGCGACTTAATTGTCACTGCTCCCCTGACATTTTGTGCTTCAATCTCTTTGTCTGTGTGCACAACATTCAATATCATTATGTCTGATTCCTCTTGTCATGAGAACAGTTGTAGAATATTTCTGTTGTTTGTGCAGACACACGTATAATAATGTCCACATTGGTGTACCCATCCACAAGGGAAATCTTGAACTCTGGATGATCCACAAGCTTATGTGCACTTGTTGTATGTTCACATATATATTTGTACGGTAATTCAATAAGTGTTGTTCTGTTGTCTGAGAGCGCCATTAATTTCTGCCAAGGTGGAAGTGAACGTGTAGCAGTCACCTGATACTGTTTCGCATCACTAATAGCTGCTAATCGTTAGCTCCTCTCGTCACATTTTGGCATTTTTGAGGAAATGTATTCTGTTAAACTAACATATGATGGAAAGGGAAGACTTTGCAACACCAAACACAACGATACCAGAACGTTGTAAAATGATGCTAAGGAAATGTATTCTGTTACACCAACATATAGTAGAAAGGGAAGACTTTGCAATACCAAACACAATGATACCAGAACGTTGTAAAATGATGCTAAGGAAATGTATTCTGTTACACCAACATATGGTAGAAAGGGAAAACTTTGCAACACCAAACACAATGATACCAGAACGTTGTAAAATGATGCTAAGGAAATGTATTCTGTTACACCAACATATGGTAGAAAGGGAAGACTTTGCAACACCAAACACAATGATACCAGAACGTTGTAAAATGATGCTAAGGAAATGTATTCTGTTACACCAACATATGGTAGAA
>NW_013666111.1:139365-142955 GCF_000517525.1 Limulus polyphemus | reverse complement strand
ATATATAGACGGGACTCCTCTTACAGGTAGCAACATCAGTAAAATTCTTAGGGATTACATTTGACTCATAATTATATTGGATACCATAAATTAATAGCATAAAAACCAGAATTTGGAAAAAAAGCGAACTACCTCAGGAGACTGACTGCAACAACAAGGAGCTTCACCAGAAAACATATTAAAAATTTACAGAACATACATAAGACCAGTCGTAGAACACGCCTGTATAACATGGATAAATGTATCCGGGCTACTCTTTCACCAACGAATAGTGGGATTGACATTCACATTATAATGCTACCACGAAATGGTGAGCATTTTTGGTGACAGGGATTCGAACCCACGACCATCAGATTCTCGAGCTCCCTAACCACCAGGCTATGCCAGGCTCAAATGAGAACAGCAAAACAAAATGTTATCAGTGGGCATCAAGGATTGGGGTATATAAATTCTTTACTTTTAATGCTAGTTGACCTTGACTCCTTAGAAATGTTAATGGTAGTTTCACAGCCTAACTATTTCTATATTACCAAAATTATAATTTGTTTAGGAATTGGACATTTCAACCTCAATGGCACCTTATGTGCATGTGGGCTAAATGACAAGATCAGAGATACCTCAGAATTAGCCATCACTAATTCTGAACCAATGACAAGAGATGAAGAGAAGGGAGCTAGCCAGCAGTACCTGATACAACAATGACTTTATCGGGCTCTTTTGAATCGAAATAGTGATTGACAGTCACTTTTATAACGTGCACACAGATGAACATTCGGAGAGTATTTAGTGGCATCACGTCTTCAGTCCTGAATTCTCCGCGGGTTCGAATCCCCGTCCCGCTAAATCTGATCGTCCTTTCAGCCAAGGGGGCGTTATAATGTCACGGTCAATCCCATTATTCGTTGGTAAAAGAATAGCCCAAGAGTTGGCGGTGGGTGGTGGTGACTAGCTGCCTTCCCTCTAGTTTTTCACTGCTAAATTAGGGACGGATAGCGCAGATAGCCTTCGTGTAGCTTTGCGCGAAATTTAAACCAAACCGAATTCTCTGATAAGCAGCCCGGCATGCCAGCCATTTTTTTAAAATCTTAAACTTGAATTATCATTTTTCACTAACCAGCCCAGTTTGTGATGGATGAAAAAACCTGACGTACCGGTTTTTTTTTTCTTTCAGAATGGAGCGCGTGTTTGATGTCCCTAGTCATTACGTGGTGGGTAAAATCTATAACTAACTCACGGAAGAGGCGATTGTAGGAAACTTGAAGCAGGAAATAACAGTAATCGGAACTATTAGACGCACAAAGAATATCAGGGAAAAAATGGAATACGGACAGCCACAGAGAAGGGGTTGCAAGTTAGTTGCAGAAAATCATAAGAAGAAAGGTATAAAGGACATTAACAGTTTAAAATATTTTAGCGTTTTCGTCTCACAAACGTTGGCAAGAGGGATTCTATATGTACTAAACACTATGTTATTTTGATATAAAAAGGGGTTGTTTCTAGTTAAGCAGAAAGCTACACAATGGGCTATCTGTGCTTTGCCTATCACTGATATCGAAACCCGATTTTTAGAGTCTCAAGTCTGCAGATATACCGCGGTGCCACTGGGGAGGGGGGCTATAAAAGGGGAATAATAATAAAGAAAATGGTAAATATAATATTTAGGAATGATAAAGATAAAAATAACCCTATCGAGTTTGTTTTTGTTTTTTATCTCCATGCTCAATATTTATTGAGCAATATTTTAGTTCCTGTCTTTGAGCCATCTTCAGGCTGACTGATAAGTTACAAAAACTTAATTTTCAAGATTCTTTAATGAATGCACATAAGGATTTGGAGTATTCAGTCTGAGGGTCACCTTATGCGTAGGCTAATTGGTCAACTCACTCCTCTGGGGCTCAGGTATAGCTTTCACTAACTTTGGAGGCAGCCAGCTAGCAGCACCCACCGCAACTAGAGCTTGATTCAGTTCTTTGAATCGAATAATGGGAATCACTATTACTTTCATAACGCGCCTAAGGCTCGTTCAGCGTCATCTTATCTCGAACCCCCAGACCATTCGATCAGCAGTCCGACAAGCAATCCATTAAAACACGCTGTTCTCCAACAATCGAATAAAACTTTTCCCAATGATATCGTATTCGTACAAGGACAAGACAGTTTTGAAGAGAGAAGTTTAAAGTTTGTTTAATAAACATTCGAAGTGTAAACGAAAATCCGACTGATGAATATTTTTGTTAACATTCTTCTTCTTCATCGAGATTCGGTCCACGTTTAGGACCAGGGAGGGTCAGGTTCAGTGTTGACCTCTTCCTCCCTCTCAGGAATTGTTATTTTGTTTGCACTGTTACTGAATCCTAGGTAACAACCTTTGTTACGTTGTTGCATTACTCACAGTATGTTAAACTTTGTTCACTGTCTGCAGTTTTAATTAACACACCCTTTTCGTGCTTTGTCCAATTCAGGGGGTAATATTCTCACTAGCTTCACTTATGTCTGATAGCACTATTAGTCCGTGTTCACAATACAGTTCCGCTTAGCAGTCGTACATACACATAATCCTATTTTTACATACAAAACCCTTTTAAAATAGAGCTACGTTTGTGTCTAGGATTCAGTTAGTCTAGCACTGTTTGGCCTGTAAGTTTATTATTTATGATGTTTATAGGGAGAGGTACTTAGGGCTTGGTTGGTTCATCATGTATTATGTAACTCTCTAGTTTGCTCATCAGTTTATTTATATTAATATTTTTCTTATAATATTTAAATGAGTTATCCTGGAGTCTGTCTGATAAAGTTGGCATGTTTGGATAGTTGTATAGAAATTCTGAATTTGTTGATTGTTAAAATATACTTTTGCATTTGCTGTAGATTGTTGATGTGTGTTTTTAAGAGTTGGCGGTGGGTGGTGATGACTAGCTGCCTTCCCTTTAGTCTTACATTGCTAAATTAGGGACGGCTAGCGCAGATAGCCCTCGTGTAGCTTTGCGCGAAATTCAAAAACAAACGAACAAACAATACACTATCCATGAGTTGGCGGTGGGTGATGTTGACTAACTACCTTCCCTCTAGTCTATCGCTGCTACGTTAAGGATGAATAGCTTTGCGCGTACTTCAAACCAAATCAAACTGTTGTTATCACCTATCTGTACATGGTTACAATGAAAACAATTATAAAAATTTACTACATTTAAGTCCGTTATGATTCTCTTATGGAAGCTCTATTAAGTAAATAGTTTATCATTAAGGTTTTCTCACATATATCTTAGCACTTTACCTATTCACAAATACAAATAGTGTTTAGCTATATTTTATGTTTTGGCCTTCGAAAGCTTAAAAACATGCCCTATAAATGTACAAAACACGAATTCATATTTTGCCTTACTTTCATTTTAATGCCATAATTTCACACATTTCTGCTAGTTGAATGCAGTAAAATCTCAACTGTGATCCCTTGGAAAAATTTAGCATCATTTTACAACGTTCTGGTATCGTTGTATTTGGTGTTGTAAAGTCTTCCCTTTGTACTATATGTTGGTGTAACAGAATACATTTCCTTAACATCATTTTATAACGTTCTGGTATCGTTGTAT
>NW_013666111.1:121836-139355 GCF_000517525.1 Limulus polyphemus | reverse complement strand
TTTGTTGTTGTATTAATTTGGCTCAGAAGAAGGTACCTAGAGAAGTTCCAAGTAATGGTAAGTGTCACTATTACTCAATTACAACTGTTTTGTTGTTGTATTAATTTGGCTCAGAAGAAGGTACCTAGAGAAGTTCCAAGTAATGGTAAGTGTCACTATTACTGAATTATAATTGTTTTGTTGTTGTATTAATTTGGCTCAGAAGAAGGTACCTAGAGAAGTTCCAAGTAATGGTAAGTGTCACTATTACTGAATTATAATTGTTTTGTTGCTGTATTAATTTGGCTCAGGAGAAGGTACCTAGAGAAGTTCCAAGTAATGGTGTAACCATTACTGAATTATAATTGTTTTGTTGTTGTATTATTTTGGCTCAGGAGAAGGTACCAAGAGAAGTTCCAAGTAATGGTAAGTGTCACTATTACTGAATTATAATTGTTTTGTTGTTGTATTAATTTGGCTCAGGAGAAGGTACCAAGAGAGGTTCCAAGTAATGGTGTCACCATTACTGAATTATAATTGTTTTGTTGTTGTATTTTTTATGGTTTAAATATTTGTTTTAGTGTTCAGTGATTGACAGAGAAAGAGAAGGGCCTCGGAATAAAGAATAATGGGATAATATTGTGTTGATAAGAATGTGGTAGGAGTATTAATGGAAATTATTGGCACAGGGGCCTTCAGTTGATTTGTACGCCATTAATTCAACTTACAAATACAACCCAGAACTTTGATATATCGTTCACCCATGTCAAACTGTAGGGCTTTCTAACTAAGTATATAAAACTATAATTTTTGTTATAGGTTTATTCACATTTCATATTCCTTGTCATTTTTATTACCAAATATCATTAAACTATTTGACTTACTCGATAAATGCAAGAGGAAGACTTAGAGGCCCCTGGACTTGACATGGGGGCTAGATCCGAATGCCGACCCCCCAATGCCACTCCCCAAAGACCCTAAGGGTACATTTGAGGTTTCTTTGACAATCGATCCAGTCGTTCGCCAGTTGTCAGCGTTTACACGCGTACTTTTATCACATAATGGCTTAGATAATGTAATAGTATGAATTTAAGTGTGGTTAACACCTGATGCCTATGATTAATAAGTTCATATAATGGAAAGACTAATCAGATGTAAACGACACTACATGTGATGCCTATGATTAATATTATAACCATAATGAACTATTTTCATAGTATGCGGACTAATATAATGAGATCTGTTTCACGTTTGAAAAGCATGACATAATTAAATATTTCCAGATTGAAAAGATGGCAAAAATACTACTTCCTAATATATTGTTGTTAAACTAAGTTTCAGAAGATATATACACTAACATCCGATGAAGTTGTTCCAATGTATCACAAGGCATGCATGGATAAAATAAGTTTGAATCACTGGAGTCTTTATGAAGAGCAAAACACTCCCATTTTAGTTTACTTTAATTGCTAACATAGGCGTAAATAGCTCCTAAATTTTCTGCTATATAAAAGCCTGTCAAGAAGAGAGTTCTCAGGACCAGATCAAGCATGGCGTTATGTGTGTGACACCACATCATCCACACCATTATGACGTCAAGCTAGGTAGGTTCGGAAAGCCGGAAGACTCCTGTGAAAAATAAGTAAAAAATTAGCGCAAATCTAAGCTTGTTTGTTTGTTTGAATTTATGCACAAAGCTACGCAATGGACTATATGTGTTCTGCCCACCACCGGTATCGAAACCCGGTTTCTAGCGTTGTAAGTCCGCAGACATACCGCTGTGCCACTGGGGGGGGGGGCTGCAAATCTAAGCATGGGAATTATTTTTTAAAAAAAGCCTTTGTTAAAACAGACTGAAGATACCAATTACCTGTAGGGAAGAGAGCGACTTTGCTCAAAATAAAATCACGTAAAATCATCGTATATTTTAATCTTGTACCCAAAAGTACCAATATATAGCATGTTTGCTCAGTTATATGTAGTGGATTCAGGAGCAATATGTAGTATATTCCTGGGAAAGAAAATTTATTTATATTTATATTTATTTTATTTATTTCTTTGGTGTATTGCAAGTTATATACGGAATAGTTTTGGTTTCCAGTGGTTTCCCGTCATTTTTAACGGGCATTTACACTTGTACTTACATAAAGAACATGTGGTCAACTTAGAAAATATAGTATGATAGCAATTTCACGTTTATAAGAGTTAATAAAACTTAAAGTGTAGAAATAGATTTATATAAAAAACATTTATAAACACAGTTTATAAACTGCCATATAAACATAAGTAGACACTTCTGTTTGTTTGTTGTTAAGCACAAAGCTACACAATGGGCTATCTGTGCTGAAATCCAGTTGTCAGCGTTATAAGGTTTCACTGTGGAGGTTGGCACGTAGACACTTCACACAAGTAATGGAAAACATTTTGTAAATGTAAAATGATGTAGGGATAGCAGTAACAAAAAGAATGCAAGCAAGAATATAGGGATGATACAGCTATACATAGATTACTCGTACATGACTTTCAATATTAAAATCTAACGTTGCACTGTAAAATGCACGAGTACAAAGTGGTTACGAGGTCGGTCAATTCGACAAACCTCATTGCGAATCTGTAATAGTCTATAATAATCAAGCCATGTTTTGACTCAACTTCGTTTTCCTTATACGTAAGCCCTAGGCTCTTAGTTACACTACATTGATGCCTACCCGAACATAACCATGATATTATGATAAACAAACTGCATACCAACAGTCAAGAACATATAATTTACAGTAATATTAAAGTTAAGTATGCATTTTACAGTGTAACATTAAATATTAAAATTGACAGTCATGGAGGGATGACTTATGTATAGCTGTATCATCCCTATATTCTTCTTTGCATTCTTTTTAGCACTGCCATCCCTACGTTATTTTACATTTACATAATGTTTTTATTAACTGTTTTGTAACATTTTGCTCCTGACTGAAAGTTAGTGTTTTCTATGAATGTGTGTAATAAAATTAAATAGTGTGCGTATTGATTTTTTTACTCCTTCATTTCATACATAATATAGAGGCTAGCTCCCTGAAGATGCCGATTGTATAGCTTACAAAGCATTGTGCATGTTACATTCATGTAATGTTAATTTATTATTGGCTGATAATTCCTGTTTCATCCTGTACTTAAGCTTCTTGAAGGAACACCATATTTTTGTCAGAAAGCTAACTTGAAGGGGTAATGATAACATCGTTTACACTGGAATTATGTGGTTGTTTTCATTTACTACTAGTTATTTCGACTAAGCGATGACAGGTTTAAACTGACGTTAGTGATAAAGTAGTTGTAGAGTTATCTCGACTGAAACAAGAAGATGAACAATTTGGTGGGTTGGTAACTTTCTGGTTTGGTATCTTAGCAATGGTTTCTTGCCTTGGTTTGGGCTTGTTGAGTAGAGAAACAAATGATAATTAGTAAAGTAATAACTTGTCATTGTTGATTTTTATTGAGCATATTTGTATTATGCCTATTGAGTACTTTGGCCATCCCTACATATAGAGCCTACCGACTCTATGATATACATGTGTGTGTTATGAACACGAAACTTTGGTGTTGATTTTAATATTTGAAATAATGGAAGCGTCATAAGTTAAGTCCGTAAATCCAATGAAATATAAATTTCATTTAAAGAATCTGCTTGAAGACTACTAAAGGAGCGAAGCACGTACAATAGACAGAAAAATAACTATAGAATAGGAACGGTATAATATACCCTTGTAGAGCAGGTATCACTAGAGATAGGGACTCGTAAGTTGCAGAAATACATCTTCTAACATATTTAATTTGTACTCTCGAGCTCCTCCTAGTGGAAAAGCTATTTAAATATATCTTTCTAAACAGTTTATGCATTACCTTACTTTTGAATTCATGACTTTGTTGGTGATAGGGTTCCTAATAACGTATGAGTAACACAAAAAAATTAAATAAAAATACTGCTGTGAACTGTATCTAAATATTTTAATGAAGATGTTTTGTATATTTTTGCTAAAAGGAATTTCTAACATGATGTGGTGCAGATATTTGTGTATGAAAGCACATTATGCTGATATAATAATAAACTGGCAAACAATGATTTATAAACATAATGAAGAGGTTAATTTTTTTTGGGGGGGGGGGAACATACTACATGTTTCAATAGAACATTGGTCTGTGTTCCTCACGTATCGTGTTACCCGATTTGGTTTTTTTTTTTTTTCGTGTAAAGCTATCCCTAATTTAGGAGTTATAGACTAGAAAGAAGGGAGCTAGTCAACACCACCCACCGCAAACTCTTGGGCTACTATTTTACCAACGAATAGTGAATTGACTATCACATAATAACACCCTTTACCACGGCTGAAAGAGCTAGCATGTTCGGTGACTGGGATTCGAGCTCGCGACCTGTTGTTACCTCAAGAAGACAGACCAATGTTCTGTCAAAACATATAGTATGTCCCCCAAAAACTAACCTCTTCATTGTGTTTATAAATTGTTGTTTGCCATCTATCACTAGTAGTGATGAAATGTGACGACCATAAATTTCCTGGATGTCTAGATGTGACGTGACGTCTCGTATTTTCTAGAAACTGTGGAAAAAATATTGTAAAAAATACATAAACACCAATCAGGGTGATGGGTGAATTATTTAGTCAGTTAGTTAGTGAGTCTGTTACAGTGTTGCGATCAATTACTGAATTAATCAGCTAGTTTTGTGTTGTATGGTTGGTGCAAAAGGATATTTAACAAATGATTGCTTAGTTTTACTTGTGAGTTAGGACTATTTCTTATCGTTTTCGTTATTTACGTTAAAGAACATGAAAACTATAGAACTTCTAGTTGATAAAATAAAACGTTCTTCATTAAGTGGATTGGACTTCGCGTTATCTTTACTGAGAACGAACCCACCTAACGATAGAAACCGTCACAACAATAGCATCAATAATACAATTACTTCCACTAATTAGCTCTGAGGCCACTATATATTTTACGTAGAATATGAATTATGCTGTGGTCTGTTCTTCACACTTGAGCAAAAACATGAAATCACTGAATTTGATTCAGTAGTCGGAAATCAGTAGCGAACGAGATAAAAAAAAACTACATATACGTGTGTGCCGTTATATTTGATGTCACCATGATGAAAGCAAGAATATAGGAAAGTTTTAATCCAAATAATTTGATAATGTCTAGTTCGTCATCATAAAATTTCTTAGCGTGTTGTTTATTTTTAGTTTAAAAAGTTGGTCTGCTGGATATCACTTTATTTGCATTGCCAATGGACCATCTTACTTTATGTATTAGATGAAATTGCAATGGTACGAACAATTAGTAAAATAAGTGTAGTCCAAGGTATACAGACCACTGGATAATACAGAAAAATTAATTGATAACTATTACCTAACAGACCATTGGACAATACAGAATAATCAGTTGATAACCATTACTTACAGACCACTGAACAATACAGTGAAAAGAATATAGTATCTGCTCTTTTCGTTTCGTATTTAACATATGTATAATATATATATATATATATATACAAACACATAAGAACTGGGGTTCTGAGGGTCGCGGGTTCGAATCCCTGTCTCACCAAACATGCTCGCTCTTTCAGCCGTGGGGGTGTTATAATGTGACGACCAATCCCACTATTCGTTGGTAAAACAGTAGCCCAATAGTTGGCGGTGGGTGGTGATGACTAGCTGCCTTCCCGCTAGTCTTTCACTGCTAACTTAGGGACGGCTAACGCAGATAGCCCTCGTGTAGCTTTGCGCGAAATTCAAACAAACCAAACCAAATTTATCAACGTAAAAATGTCATGTCTAGCTGAGTCTGGTGTGGCCTAGTGACGTGTTGGACTGTGGAGCCAAGGATCCATGATTCGCGTCCCGTTGCCGTTCAACTTGAAATTAAAATTAATGAAACCATTTTTAAAAGGCCAAGCTTTCCAGTGGCTCAGCGGTAAATCTGTAACTTTACGACGCTAGAAATTGGGTTTCGATACCCATGTTGAACAGAACACAGATAGCCTATTGTATTGCTTCGTGATTAAAAAAAACAACTCAAAAGCTCAAGAACATTTTAGAATTTGTTCTCCTGAAGAAGAATAGTGAACTATTCGAAAGCGCTCGAGTTTCGGGTCTTATTTTAAGTCTATTATATTTTATATGTGATCCTTTGTGCTAACTATTTTATCAAAATTAGAATTTACAAGATTCAATGCTTTTTTTGTTATTTCACCTATTACAGTTTCAAGTATCTAAAAGCTTATAATCCTAGGGAATTTCGTTGAGTCATTTGACTCTCTTGTTCAGTATAGAAAAGCACAAGTTCTGTAAATTTTTGAAAATATAATTGCTCCCTAAGTCTACTGCACTGACGTATAAAGCCATACTATCACATTCATAGGTTTGTATTCCTAGCAGTAGTTATCTATTTACTCCCTCAACTCAACTAAACTCCCAAAATACAAACTTTCCTACGGATATAATATATGTATCTTCTTTTTTTGTAAACGTAACGCACGTGCCGATTCTGAAACTGAGTTACTCACTAAAAAGAACAGTGCTAATCTTCTGTATATTTCTCCAGATTAGCTAGCTTTAATTAGCCTGTCAGTTGCCTCTAATAATACCAGTGTGTTTGAGCGATTGATCCAACCTATTTGTAAGCTGTTTACAATTCCTTTTGATTAAGCTTTTCATTCCTTAATGAATCTTAACACAAATACCACGATCAATCTTTAGAGGTGAGCCGTAAGCGTTGCGGCTTGTTTTGTTCGTAGAAGTTATAACCTGGCTACAGCTCATTTACTGAAGACGAGTGCATGGGGTTCAACTACAGGTTAGATAGAATATTAATACTCCAGCAACACAAAAGGTAACAATTTTTTCAAGATACTGCATGGATGATGTATTTTAGGAAATGCGTCATCGTTACCAAGGCAACGCATATCTGGATCTAATCATTTGATATTTCAAGAAAATCTAGTTGGTGCAGTCAAAAGAAAATTCCATTTGTGATATAAAATATAATCGTAATGTGTGTGTAGAAAAAAAATTATCTCTAGTAATTTAGGTCTTACGTTGTATAAACTTTGGTAACATTCTTTAAGATATGCAAAATTATGTTCAAGTAATAAATTGTACGTTGTTTTTTTTCTGTAGATTTTCATCAATATAAGTACATTGAAGTTTATGTCATTTGTCCGTAGAGCACTAAGCAAAATATATTTTTTTCGAAACTTCTGGTTTACAGGCATTGTCGTTTCTGTACTGATTTAATAAAGTACTTTGAAAAAGTAAAAATGGAGAATAGTTAGTAGATTTATTAATTTTGTTGATTTTGTTAGGAAGAATAAAAATCTGGAATAAGTGAAAAAAATAAAGTTACTTAGTTATAAACCAATATGTACTGTAACACAAAGAACTATGAAATGAATTCGACTGTCATTTTACTGACACAATTATGTAAAAAATAAATAAATATTGCTTTAATACATAGTTACAAATTTCGGTTCAACTAAAAAGCCTCAAACCAATGTGAGAAGTTATTGGTAAATCCAAATGAAGATATTAAAAATTAAAATGTGCGCTTGAGACTAGTTTTATTTTTGTCTTAGTTATATAAATCAGTCTCTTATGTAAGAAAAATCTACATTTGTTGAACCATAAATTGTGATTGATATTCGTTATGCTCGGAATTCCTGTGCCCGCTAGTGTTCTCTGTCTTCTTTAGTAAGGTGATCCTTTCATATTCACCAAACTTTTTTTCACACCTACATGTTTCTAGCTGGGTGCATAGTTTTGGCAATAGAGCACTGGTCAATATATGTTGTTAGATTACTTTCCCTCTACTACCCATTGTTCTGGGTCATTCCTCTATGGTATCACGTGCACTTTCTCTTGGGAAAAATTATTGTATAGTAGAAAATACTATGTGAAGAACGACACTGAACTATTTCACTAGCAGAAAGGTGATGCCTTGAAGACATATTCTCTTTTAATTTGTTATTGGAATGAACAACAGTGACGTGAGTAGCGCATATGTACTGAGTGAAATGGCATTATAGAAAATTGTACGTAATGTCATGCTCTCTTGCGTTAAGACAAATAAGACATCTAGAACAGGGTCTAGAGCCAGATCTCCAGTGAAGTGCTTTTATACCATTAAACATACTATTTTACCTTTATTTTTGTTTCTTGCTAAAACAGATCACTTTTATTTTAGCTTTTACATGTGTTTAGTCTCTTTCTTCTTGCTCAATAAAAATCAGGTTATTCACATTGGACTCCGTGCTACATTTCCTGATAGTCCTCAAGTTATTGCTGCACTACTTTTAAATCTAAGACAATCAGTGAACCTAAGAACACCACACGAGAACATTTCTTTAGATTCGTGTCTTATCATTCAAACAGCTATATTACGTAAGTAATATATGGAAAGTAAGGCATTCTGTGTATGAAGATTTATTTTGGCATGTTTCAGTGTTTTCCTGATGATAAATTCGTATACGTATTCTAGTTTGTTTGTTTTGGGTATTCACGTAAAGTTACATAAGGAATATTTTCGCTAGCTGTTCCTAACTTTGAGTTCACAGACTAAAGAACAGGTAAGTAGTCAATAAGATTTGCCATGGTTTGATTGTTAAGGTGTTCGATTCGTGGGTTCGAATCCCATCCCCGAACATGCTTGTCCTTTCAGCCACAAGGGTGTTATCACTATTCGTTGGTAAAAAGTGTAGTCAGAAGAATTGACGGCGGATGGTGTTGACTAGCTCTCTTCCCTCTGGTCTTTCACTGCTAAATTAGGGACGGATATCTGAGGAGCAGATGGGTGCCACCAGGTAAAATCTGCCCGAGAATCACCGAGAATACGTCAGCATCTAAAGTGCCCCAACATTCGTTAGCAGCCTCAGGACTGAAAAAAGTAGTCAACAGCACCTACTGCCAACTTTAAGGATACTCCCTTTGATTAGTAAGACTTGACCATTCTTTTCAATACACCAACGGTCTCATAGTGCAGGGAGCGATTTTGCAGCAACGGGTCGCGAACCATGGCCGTCAGGTGCATAATCTGTCACTCTAGCCAATAGACAACGACCAACCCATATATGCTATAAAGTATCATAAATTCGGTAGATAAAGCATCTAAGAAGTTACTTATTGAACCAGGCATGGTCAGCGGGTCCAGACTATGAATCTGAGGATTTATAGTTCATGACCTGTTGTCATTAAAACGCTCTCGGCATTTTGGACCCGCCTATAAGAGTGACGATGAAATCATCCCATTATTCGATGAGAAAAAGTAAGTCAAAAGTTGGCGATGTGTAGTGTTGGCTAGTTGCCTTTTCTGTGGTCTATTGATTCAAAATTAGATAACCCTTGTGCAGGACTTTTGCGCATAATTCTGAGACAAATAATAGCTAGTTAATTACATATAATTAGACGTCTTTTAACTTTGTTGCAATTTTTTTCAGGCAGTCTAACTGCCGATAAATAACCGTAGAGTAAGCATATTGGCATCTGTGTGTCACAAAACCGTATCATTAGAGCCGCTCATTTATAATTATTTTATTGTTTTATTTCTTGCAAGGTCTCGTACAGTTTGTACGTTAGACTACCATGAACAAGATTTTATTCTGTCCGTCAAGGAGGCGCTAGACTAATAACAATTGTCAGAAGTTCTGGCAATTGAGGTAAATAACTTTGTCATATCTTTTTATTATGGTGAAAATCAGTTAACAGTCTTCAAGTGCAGACCAAAGATAATGAAGCATCTTTATAGCTCTGAAGACTTTTACCTTGTTTTGCTGCCATGGTAGCAGGCAAATAGCATGCTCAGAACTGTTGTGTGCACGAGCAGGCGTCATCAGAGAGTTAGTTTGATGGATGTCCATTAATTGACTTCTCTTTTTTTTCTGGGACGTGAGTTTTTTTGTTTTTGTTTTTTTTACTTGCTGCGACCAAAGTGTATGAGTAGCCATATAACCGATGGCCAGTGCTATAAGATCATTGTTTATAAGCTTATCACAAAGTGTAAAGGGAAGAAATACTTTTTTTGCTTTCTATTGAAACTGTTATAAAAACTGCGTTTATTTCGTGTGGATTAAGTTTGTGATGGAGTTTTTGTTTCCTCCAAATTAATTCATTCGCTTTTTTTTTATATTAAGGAATAATAAAATTGAGTGCCTAAATTCTTCAACGTTCTCGTATTCAAATGAGATGGCGGGCTGACCAGAAAATAAATTTTTTAGTTGTAAACCAACGGCGTGTATTGAATTTTTCTGTTAGCATCTTGTTATAGTATAAATGAAGCCTTTTTTTTTAAATATTGACATAACTCTTAGTTTATTGGGAATTAGAAATGTTAAAAAACGTGGCAAAGCAAGTTATTTCCATTTAACGCCCTACATTTATAAGCTTGATTAACATTCATGCATTCATGTTTCGAGGATTTCCAATCCATTGAAATAAGGTTTGGTTTGTTATGAATTTCGCGCAAAGCTACACGAGGGCTATCTGCGCTAACCGTCCCTAATTTAGCAGTGTAAGACTAGAGGGAAGGCAGGTAGTCGTCACCACCCACCGCCAACTCTTGGGCTACTCTTTTACCAACGAATAGTGGGATTGATCGTCACATTATAACGCCCCCTCGGCTGAAAGGGCGAGCATGTTTGGTGGGACGGGGATTCGAACCCGCGACCCTCAGATTGCGAGTCTTATAAATTGCGTTTTATAAATATCCATATTCACGGATTTTCTGCATTTATCAACACTTGATGGATAGTTTGTGCTAACTATATAACTAGGTTAGGTCGATTTGGCTGGATCTTTTAATTTAAATCATTTCAAGATAATCCCATTAAATTTAGTTTCAAAATAAATAATTTAATATTTTCAATTAACTTGCGCAATTAGGAAATTCTGAGGAGTGGGGGGATATTTGTTATACTTTATTAAATTTTGCTGAGGCAACCATGTTATTGCCCAAGTATTCACCCTCTTGTCTGCAACCAAATTAATGAAGGAGAACGCATTTAATACAAAAAACTTGAGCAAGAAAACCTGTTCTAATATTTTAGAGTTTATCTACACGTGTTGCCATTGAGATGTATCATTTGTTTAATTTATGGTGTCCCTGCTGTTGCCTCTCGCATTACTGTATTCGGTATAATATACTGACTAATAGCTCATAGTGACGCATGTAAAGTATAACGTTTCATAGACTTATCTATTTGTGTTATTCCTGAAATACGTTTAATCGTTATAAAAACAACGTAACTCTCGGGGTTTAAGCAACTTCAAAATTGTTAAACTGTGTATCTTGATGTAACTGATTCAGTATGTTTTCCCTCTTATAGCAGTATTGTTTTTTGTGCACGTTCTGTCACGTGATTAATCATATAAAATGCAGTTTCAGAGAAATTACAGCGATAATACGCGTGTAAGTGAATGAGTGAGTGTGTGGGGTGGGGGAAAGGTCAGCTAATTTAAAATTTCGATTAATTCAACTGGCTGCATGTTATTTCAGTTTTGTACAGGAAAGACGATTTTGAGCAAATATATTCAGAGTGTTATGTTACTACTCAAGACATGATGTGTAGGACGTTAATTGTAACTAGACATATTAGTCGCACAACAAAATCCAAGTCAGACTAGACTTCGGAATCTAAAAAAAGGTAAGACTGCGCAAGTTCAAAGCTGTTGTTCTCAACAATAAGGGTTTAATTTTACATTCCGCACTTACAGATTCGAAAGATATTCATTATGTCAGAAAAACACGCATGTTCAAATATGTCTTGATACAAAATGATAAAACCCGAGCACTTTTTTCGAAAGGTGGACCTTTCTACTTTAAAGGCAAACTGGAAATTAGATTCGAAAGACAATGAGTCCAGTTGAACAGCCATTATTTTTAGCAGTGTAAGAATATACAACAAGATGTGTATATAAACAAAAGGTAGGCCCCTTTTCAATTCAAATCCGATTCAAGAGAGAGAAATCCTTTATAACCGACCCAATCAAGCTGATGGAGCTCGAAAATGGAGTTACCAGGAGGCTTTTTTAGCTAATTACATATAACTTGGCTGTCAATTCTTGTACGTAGTATTTCAAATATGTTAAATAATTAATTAAGGGATACAGAATTAACGGCGGTTTAACGATCGTTAATTATAATACCAGAAATATTTCTGAGGAAGATGACTACAAAAATGATCTTGTAGTGTATTGAAAACCTAATTATTTGTGATGTTTTTATGTTGCTTTTTTGAGCTCATTAATACATCAGTACCGGAATACTCAAAGCTATTTCTCCTGTTTACGTTTTCTGTCGCTGACGCCTTTCAGAAACAGTTAGGAGGTCATAATTTATTATCAGATTTAGGAGCATAAAACTTTTTAAAATCATCGAATGTGATAGCAACACTAGAAGTTTCAACAATGAACTATCTTATAAATAAATAATTGCCTTAAATCTATAGACAGAGGTCTCTAATGAGTACTTAAATTATAACACTCTAATTATACAGCATGGATACGCTGGAGTTCCTTTAAATACAAACTTGAGAAACCTTGTTTACGGCCCATAACGGCTGGCTTATCGTTCGATGTGTTTGCTCGTGATCATCAAAACATCTGCGTTCGAACTTTAAAGGACAAGATTAATTTCGTAATAAAATTGTAATCAATTTATATATTTTTTCTTTTTTTCTTTTGCTCCATACGCATTGATTAATTGTTTATTGTTATATTTACAGCTTTAATTAGACCCTCCATTAGGGTTGCTTATGATATCCATTTTTTATTCAATCTCTGTGTGGACGCTTGGGATTTGATTGTAGTTTCCGTAGTGATTCGTTATGCATATATTCAGCTCTATTGGTTAGTACCTTAGTGCATAAAACTGGATGATATTTGTTAGTACATATGTTTAAAGGTATCACTTACTGCCTAAAACTGGACGATATCTGTTAGTACATAAGTTTAAAGATATAATTTAGTGCCTAAAACTGGATGATATTTCTCAGTACATATGTTTAAAGATATCACTTAGTGCCTAAAACTGGACGACATCTGTTAGTACATATGTTTAAAGATATCACTTAGTGCCTCCAGTTAAAGATATAGATTATTACATGTATTTAGTATTATAGCTTTGCAGTTGTATTAAAAATATCGGTTTGTAACTGTATTTGAAAATATAAGTTAGCTCTTATATTAAACTATACAAGTTAGTAGTTTTCACTTGAATATTAATAATATATTTAGAGTAAGATTTAGAATCTTCAGTCGTGCCACTTGAGAATACGTACAAATTAATTGTTGGTGGGTTTTTAATAAGTATTTTTGGTGTAAAACAAATGTTATTCGAACACACTAAAACTAAAAAGAAATTTCAATAAATTGAGGTGAAACATATAACTGATATAATAATACATGAGTAAATGGGGCCATATATTAAAATACAAAATCGCAGTCGCTACTTGTCATAAACAAAGAGACACGAATTCTTCCAGAATTTTCTAAGTGTTTCCCGTAAAAGTCCGACATTTTGAAATCTTGCAGAACTGTTTCCGTGGAGAGCTTCCCTGCATGAAGGTGTAGGGAGGCAGGCACTAATACACAATAGTACTGCATGCATTGCCCTTGCAAGATCACCGATAACAATTGCACATGCTACTAAGAAATTAACGTTTTGAGACGATAATGAGTTATTTGGTCGTGTATTGTAGACAGACACGAACTCATTGTGCTCTAATAACAACTCGAGAAGAACACTGTTTGAAGTATTAAAAGTGTCTAAGGTATAAATGCGATATTCGCTTACTTGTTTATTTGTTTCGCGCAAAGCTACACAAAGGATATCTGTGCTAGTCATCCATGATTCTGGTGTTATAGACTAGAGGGAAGAAAGCTTTTCACTAGTACGACCCGCCAGCTCTTGGGCTACCTTTTTGTCTGATCGAATACTGGGATTTTGCCGTCGCTCTTAGAGCGCACTCACAGACTTAAAATGAGGAGCGATATTTTGCGACAACGAATGGCGAACCATGAATCCTCTAATTCATAGTCCGGGCACGCTACCACTAAGGCACATTCGGCGTCTTTGCGTCAGATATTTCTATGTAGAAGATAAGTTTATCCTTTCAAGGGTTAAAAGCACATCAGGTATATAAAAGGACTATCAGTTTCAGATTCTTTCGGCGTTCAAAGAGCCAATTTATGTCAAAACCTACCAACAATTTATCGAATAAAGCTACTGTTTTGGGCGCATTTATTATCAATTTTTTTAAAAAACTGTTCATGAACCTGAAATAAGTTTCTATTTCAGAGCTAAACTTTAAACATTTAAAACACTAAAACTACTTATACATTGAAATAAATATAGATCTTGGTTGTCTTTTGATCAATTATTAATTAAAGATAAGTATTATCTTACAAAGGAGTTCTTGATTTAAAATCATTTTAGCGATGCAGGTTAAATGAATGTCACCGCTAAACAAACACTCGTACTATGGTACTGTATTTTGGTACTATATAAACACCAGTCTGAGGTGCTTTAAAAGTTATGAACGTTTGTAAGTGGATCAAAAATATTATTTTAGCATGTCACTATAAAGCAGGTATAAGGTATAGCTAAGATTCGGACATCTGTTTTTTATGATTATTTGGTCATATGAGCGTACCGCATGTGATATCATCCTTACAAGGCTCTGAAACTATGTTTATAAATGAGTTTTTCAGACTTAAGTCATCTGGTCATATGAGCGTACCGCATGTGATATCATCCTTACAAGGCTCACAAACTATGTTTATAAATGAGTTTTTCAGACTTAAGTCATCTGGTCATATGACCATAAAGCAAGAATTTCAACATAATACTTAGATATATATTTTTTATCAGACATAATCCTGGTCATACGAACAGACAAACGTGATGTCATCCACCAAACTTAAGGCTCACATAACACCTTGAGAAATCTGATTTTCAGATTTAAAGCACACCTGGTTATGTGAACAGACAACAAGGTGTGTCGGACGTACGCAGCATGTTTATCGACGTGTGTTAACCACTTAAAAGTGCTTTATCGTAACGGAAAGTGAACTTTCCACACGTGCTTGACATGGAGAGGATGAAGTATTCCAATATCAGAACAGCTCGAGTCCTAGAGTGACAACTTGTTGTGTGTGTTTGTATAATATCCACTTAAGCTATAACAGGCCTATACAGAGTTTAAGATACCGTGGTTATCCTCGTCTAAGTATTAACACTTTTTGTTTGTTTGTGTGTTTGTTTGTAATTAAGCACAAAGCTAAACGATGGGCTATCTGTGCTCTGCACATCACGGGTATCGAAATGCGGTTTCTAGCGTTGTAAGTCCGCAGACATACCGCTGTGCCACTGGGGGGGGGGGTAACACTTTTTGTCACAGTGAACAAGTATGTTTTGTATAGAAGGTTAACTTTGTATAGTAATTAGCCACTGTTCATTTTTGTTTTGTAAACAGTAAGTAATATTTTGCATTCGTTCTTACCATATAAACTAAGTAAATGTTATGTCTTGTTTTGGTTACAGAAAGTTTATCGCTCTTTGTAAGAACGATGCTGTGTGTCGCCCAAATACAAGCCGAGACATATTTTTTCCTTTATACTTATTTGATTCTCGACCAATCCACACAGCAGTACTGCCTTGAGCAGCGTTATGGCTATATGACATGTCACAACCATTTCTGAAAAGGTATCTTCATATACCGAAACTGTTCTCGAGTACACGACACTTTGAACAAGGGAGGCTCCAATGTGATCCATATACAAACGAAAAACTTACACAACAAAGCGTTTAGGATAGAAACGAGCTCTAAAACCACGGCGCAAGTAAGTCTGCGCCAACGTCTTCATCAGCAAAGAGAACCCTCCGACCCAAAAAGCCATTGCAATGAAGCTGGGTACATCTGTTGACTACTAGTACGGTCAATAAGACAATAAACAAGAATTGTATGTTGAACGAGATCTCAAAGTCTAAAGTTAAGAAGCTTCTAGCCACACCTTGAATTCAACGGCTGTCGTCATGAAAAAAGAGGACAAAAGAAATTGAAATCACAAATATTCTATTCAACCATGTACCCCTCAAATCCCTCGATTCAGTTCCAGTGGGTTTTTGTATCTTTGGCTGCTTAAACGTTCGTTGTGTTGGATACTGACGTCTACGTACAGTGAAGAATCTGTGTGAACTTTAACAAAAGTTGTAATTTCAAGTAAGAGAGCGTAACCATGACCACGATCGACAATGGGGGGGGGGTTAGTTCTACAAGAAGCATGGATCGTGGAAAATCATTTTTATAGAATGTAATTAATCAAGATATTAGAAATGGCCTGATGGTTAGGGCACTCGACTCGCAACCTGCGTTTGGGGATTCTAACCCACTACCGAACATACTCGCCCTTTCAGCCTTGGGAGGATTATAAAGTGACAGACAACCCCCGCTATTCGTTGGTAAAGAGTAACCCAAAAGTTGGCGATAGACGTTGTTGACTAACTGCTTTCCCTCTAATCTCTTACATCTAAATTAGAGACGACTAGTCCAGATAGCCCTTGAGTAGTTTTGCGCGAGATACAAGAAACAAACAAATTAGATTTGGTACTATAACTCACTTGATATTGAATAACGTAGAGAGGTGGGTGGGGATTTCTTTGTATGATGAATGACGACTACAGAGTCCCTGTGATACCGATAACGATGAACGGTAACTTGGTGAACTTGTGCATAACCTCTTTTAGTCTGTGTCTATAGTCGTTACTGCACTGTGTGTCAAGTGGATCTAGTATAGTTTACATAAATAGTCAGTTAAAGAATGGATTCAAAACCTCCATAGTTGTTACTGCACTGTGTGTCAAGTGGATCTAGTATAGTTTGCATAAATAGTCAGTTAAAAATGGATTCAAAACCTACATAGTCGTTACTGCACTGTGTGTTAAGTGGATCTAGTATAGTTTGCATAAATAGTCAGTTAAAGAATGGACTCAAAACCTACATAGTTGTTACTGCATTGTGTGTCAAGTGGATCTAGTATAGTTTACATAAATAGTCAGTTAAAGAATGGATTCAAAACCTCTGTAGTCGTTACTGCACTGTGTGTCAAGTGGGTATATATGGATCTAGTATAGTTTGCATAAATAGTCAGTTAAATAATGGATTCAAAACCTCTATAGTCGTTACTGCATTGTGTGTCAAGTGGATCTAGTATAGTTTGCATAAATAGTCAGTTAAAAAATGGATTCAAAACCTCTGTAGTCGTTACTGCACTGTGTGTCAAGTGGATCTAGTATAATTTACATAAATAATCAGTTAAAGAATGAATTCAAAACCTCCATAGTTGTTACTGCACTGTGTGTCAAGTGGGTATATATGGATCTAGTATAGTTTACATAAATGGTCAGTTAAAGAATGGATTCAAAACCTCTATAATCGTTACTGCACTGTGTGTCAAGTGGATCTAGTATAGTTTGCATAAATA
>NW_013666111.1:97200-120836 GCF_000517525.1 Limulus polyphemus | reverse complement strand
GTTACTGCACTGTGTGTCAAGTGGGTATATATGGATCTAGTATAGTTTACATAAATGGTCAGTTAAAGAATGGATTCAAAACCTCTATAATCGTTACTGCACTGTGTGTCAAGTGGATCTAGTATAGTTTGCATAAATAGTCAGTTAAAGAATGGATTCAAAACCTACATAGTTGTTACTGCATTGTGTGTCAAGTGGATCTAGTATAGTTTGCATAAATAGTCAGTTAAAGAATGGATTCAAAACCTCCATAGTTGTTACTGCACTCTGTGTTAAGTGGATCTAGTATAGTTTGCATAAATAGTCAGTTAAAGAATGGATTCAAAAACCTCCAAATAAAGTTGCTGGTAATTGGTGGTATCGACTGAGATACGCTGGCGTCTTTAAAAGTTTTTATAAACCAATTGTAGCAACGCTTTAGTTCTTTTGATCTACAGCATATAGAAAACAACAGATTGTGCTACATGGTGTAACGTGTTATTATGTTATCGACCAATAGTGTTCTACTGAAGTTGATGCATACGGGAAAAAAAATATTATTTCGATTGATCGCTGCATAATAATAAAACTGACCCGAAATCGGAATTTGTTATTACATAGGATGTCTTACTGAGGCATATAACTTTTCTTTACTGATTTGATTGCGATATATAATATTTCGCACACGAACTGCTTTGGGAACTGTTTCAGAGTCTGTTTCCTCGAGCTTATTACGTTCGAACGAAGTGACAGCATGTGTGTTTTTCTCACGACCACTTCTCTCTCTAGAAAGAGAACCATGTAAATTTAACGTTCGTGATTGCTAGTACGCAGGACTTTGCATTTCGTCTGTGTCTTATTTTACGGTGGTAGTGTTTACTTTCAGGCCACAGGCATTATTTGTATAAAAAAAATGAACAATAAAATGCAAAGGATTGGATGATTCTTTAGAATGAGTTAACAATTTGGTCAGATGACTGAAACTGATTCCATTTTTGAATGTGGTTTGGTTATCTAGTTAATAGGATAGTTTGTTTTAGTAATTGGTGTATTACTGTATTTAAATTGAGGAAACCAATTCGTCAAACTCACGTTACAATTTTTTCTTTGTTCTTGTTGTTTTTGTTCTCACTGAGGTGCTAATTCTAAACGAAGAAGATTATTTTTGTATGAGGTAATTAAATAAGCATTTTATTTGAGTTGCTCTCAGCGATAAAATTATTTTGTTTTTCAAATAATATTAAATATTTCAAATATTTTGCGTGACAAAAATAGAAGTATTTCAATACAAAAGTACTGGTCTCTTTTGGTAAGTCGCCCCCAGTGGCACAGCGGTATGTCTGCGGACTTAGAGCGCTAGGAACCGGGTTTCGATACCTATGGTGGGCAGAGCACAGATAGCCCATTGTGTAGCTTTATGCTTAATTATAACAGCAACATATTTTGGTAAGTCAAGAAACAAACAATCCCCATAATCCGGTTTCAGGTGAAACCAAAAATCAGCCTTCGGTGGCTCAGCGGTAAGCTTGAGGGTTTATAATGCTATAATTCGGGGTTCGATTCCTATGATAACCCCCTCCCATTTTCCGAATTGCAAAAAAGGTCCTAGATATGTAAAACACCAATTGAAATAATAGGGGAGTTCAAAGACGACAATAACAAAACTTGTAGAATTTCCTCATCAAACACTGAGTCTTATGCACAGAAGTCAAAATCTCTACTTAATAACTTAGCAACGTACAAATATACAACCAAAATATTTTGTAAAATCTGTACGATCTTGGAAACAATTGACAAAAATCTAAGCTCCCGTAACACCTACTATAATATTCCATCTACTAGGAAGAAAGTAGCTTACGTTTAGCCGGAACGCTAAAAGGAGAAATCATTACTACTTATACATTGTTTCTTTTTACGATTCTGTAACCGAGATATCTGATTGGCTCACAAATCATTCCATTTTTTTATTTTTTTTTTGCAGTACACAAGAAGCATCAGAAATTTCTAAAACAGGCTGAATTTGCAGGTTTGTCCGTCAACAGACAAAATTCTGATGTTACAGTCATGGTGTTTTTGTAACTTGTTTTCTTTAGCTAAGACTACGAGGGTTATTGTGAAGCGGATTGGAGGTTACCAGGACGACAGAAGTTTGTGTAACAGTAAGATAGCACTACCTAATGGACATCCTGGTTTGTCTTTGTATTTGCTACGAGTGAACAGGAAGGGTATAATTCATCACACGCCCCCCTCCCCAGTGTCTCAGCGGTAAGTGTGCAGACTTATAAAATTAAAAATCGGGTTTCGATGCCCGTGGTGAGCGCAGCACAGATATCTCATTGTGTAGCTTTGTGCTTAACTACAAACACGCTATTACACGAGAAACAAATTTATAGATGGCGTTTTTTCGTACTTAGAATCACGCTTTTAAGAGTATATTAAAAAATGTCACGCCTTTCTGAATGAAACCGAGTCAAACGTAAAACCTACAGAATCGTTCAGGAAATGAACTAACTTTCTCAGACATGCAGTAGCAACTAACAACAAATCCGTGGTTCCTTAGGGTATTGAAATTTTTATGCTTCTGTAATTGGGCAGCTTGTGAAAATCGTTGTATATCAGTGTAATAAGTTTGGCCTAGAAATGAAAAGACAAACAGTCTTTCTAGCGATCCTGATCGTACACGTGGTATGCTGTACGCCACTACCGAATAGGCCTTTCTTATAATACCAGAGTTTATCAGGTCGATTGGTAATGCAACAATTCCATTATATACCTTTAGCCAGAAATTGGTTTGTTATGAATTTCGCGCAAAGCTATACGAGGGCTATCTGCGCTAGCCGCCCCCTAATTTAGCAGTGAAAGACTAGAGGGAAGGCAGCTACTCATCACCTCCCACCGCCAGCTCTTGGGCTATTTTTTTACTAACGAATAGTGCGATTGACCATCACATTATAATGCCCCCACGGCTGAAAGGGCAGATTGCGTGTCGAGCGCCCTAACCACTTGCCATGACAGGCCATTATTATTGTGTTTCTTCTTAGTGGAAACCCGCAGTAAAGAAAGAGTTGAACAAAAATAATAATTATTATAAATCTTATTGTAATGTAATGTCACAAACTACCGATCGTTAGATCTCACTTCGCCAACTTAAGGCGTTAGATACTATGGAACCCGAGTATCTTTTTTTTATTGGTAGCTTTGGTCGCCTATGTTGAGTCTCCATCAATGTTTTTGGAGTTGGTATAAAAGAAAGTATTGTTTACTGTTTTCGGAATACGTGGTTTGGAATGGAATTTGTTAGGCGTTTGTGCTTTTTTATTCTTCAATGAACGACCTTTAGTTCGAGAGTATAGTGCAACCGTCGTTTAGTTTGAATATATAACTAAGTATTTTGTTTGAGTGTTGTTGTTTTTTGTTTGTTTTTCTAACCCAAATGTAAGTAACTCTGTTTGTGCTCCTATAACAAATATTTCGTATTCTGTCCTCATCGTCTTTGAAGTTTGTTTATTTTAGTAAATTCCCTTCACTTGCCAAATAACAAAACATAAAATCTGGTGAGTAGTAGACATGGTATTACAAAAATCCTCCTTGGCAACAACATGCTAAGAAGTTGTTAAAATGCAATTGTAAATACACTGCTTATTGCAAGCCCTTATTGCACCTTTGAGCAATGGCGTGATTAGTACTACTTTAAGGATTAATGGGATGTAACAGCACGTCTATTACCAATTAAGGATCACGCAATACTCGTCTTTATTTTGAATCCCCAGTATTAGTGTATCATTGTCTTTCAAGTGTAATACCAAAGCGTTGGGAATAAATAAAAACTTGATTATCTGTCGAACTAGAGGTCGTTTAATTTAAAATACTCATACGTCATAATATGCCCCCCTCCCCAGTAGCTCAACGGTATGTGTGGGGGCTAATAACGTTAAAAATTGGATTTCGATACTCATGGTTGGCACAGAACAGATAGTCCATTGTGAAGCTTGGTGCTTAACTAAAAACATATGTTGTAATATTTAATGGAATTACTTGCTCAAGTGGCAAAAACAACATTCATAAGTATTGTTGAAAGCAGTCGGTATGAATTCAAAAAGCTGGAGTTAAAAAAAATATATCTAATATAAACAAAATGTTTAAGTCAGTGTTGTTGGTTTTCGTTTTTCATTCACTAATACATAATCGAACTCAGATATATGTGTTAAACTCAGAGTTATGGAGTTGCGGGTATGGTTTGAATGTTACTTCAACTTCGAAACCAATGTGTTTAATATGTTGATTGACTGGTGTCCACATACGAAATCTGATCAAGGGGGAAAAAGGGACACTATCGATACGAATCCCAGAATAATGAACAAACGCGAAGGGTATTCGAACGTACTTCAGCACTTGTTAACTGATCTGAAAAGTATTGTAATGCACCTCAGCACTTGTTAACTGATCTTCAAAGTATTGTAACGTACCTTAGCACTTGTTATGGTCTTGGAGGGAACTGTAATATATCACAGCACTTGTTATCGTCTTGTAGAGTACTGTAACATATATCAGCACTTGTTATCGTCTTGGAGAGTACTGTAACATATATCAGCACTTGTTATCGTTTTGGAGAGTACTGTAATATATCCCAGCACTTATTATCGTCTTGGAGAGTACTGTAATATATCCCAGCACTTATTATCGTCTTGGAGAGTACTGTAACATATATCAGCACTTGTTATCGTTTTGGAGAGTACTGTAACATATCCCAGTACTTGTTATCGTCTTGGAGAGTACTGTAACATATCCCAGCACTTGTTATCGTCTTGGAGAGTACTGTAACATCAGAATATATTAGTAAACCCAAAAGGTATATGGAGGCCAGAATAACAAATGTTTGTAGGCCACAAACAATATCAACTGAATACATGAGGAAACTACTACACGGAAAATACCTTGTCATGAAAACCTCAGGGCGAAACAATTAAATAATGGAATCAATATTTTTTGTTTTATATATCTTTGGATTAATTATTAAAATATGTTTTTAAGTTTTATTGACACAAATGCCGTTAGCTAAAATTTCATATGCTTGTAATTACTGTGCGTACGATACACCGAGGCTTTTTGTGATCGAATCTAAAACTATAATATACAATATGTAAATTACAAAACTTATGAATAATAGTTGAGTATATTACTGCAGAATGATGATGTTCGCAAACTATTTCAAAAATATTTCAATCCCCAATCAATGCTTACATACCGTTCAGTCCACATTTTGCGTCATACTGAGAAATGGGTTTATCTACTATCACCATACTCAGTGAAAAATAAATTGGCACCAAATATTAGATGAAATCTCCAATTTTCTGTGTAAAATACACAAGAGACCGCAACAACAATGAGAGGTATTGATGGAAGTTTATTGGCGGAATTCTTGTTACCACTGAGTGACTCGTGTTATTAGGAATTCTGTAACCAACATAGAAAGTTGGTGTATAAATAAATAGTTTAGAAAATGCGTTTGAAAAGCCGACGAGACTAATATGGATGCTTCGGGTATAATTTTAGGATTGAAGGCAGCTGTAAAATATATTTCTTGACAAACATGAGCATATATGTATATATATATATATATGTCACAAATAAATTATATTCAGAAGGTATATTTCCATTATTTCATACAGTTCTCAAGAGCCACTTGTAAAGAAGAAACCATTTTCCTGTTTTTAAGCGTGTACTATTTTTTCGTTGCTATGTTCAATTATACATGTTTACCAACAGTCAATCTGTGGTCTACTCAACGTTCTTGTTAAATTATACATGATTACCAACAGTCAGCCTGTGGTCTACCCAATGTTGTTGTTGAATCATACATGATTAACAACAGTCAGCCTGTGATCTACCCAATGTTGTTGTTGAATCATGCATGATTAACAACAGTCAGCCTGTGGTCTACCCAACGTTGCTGCTGAATTATATATGATTACCAACAGTTAACCTATGGTCTAGTACGAAATGCATTGCCACAAATAGTACACGCTTAGAAGCAGGAAAATGTTTTCTTTTTTTTACTAGAGGCTCTTGAGAACTGTATGAAGGAACGGAAATAAACCTTCTGTACATCATTTGTTTGCCACATTTGTTTTTCACTTCGATAACGAAGTGCCGAACGTTGCCTGTCACGCGAAAGACCTCGTCGCTATCAGAGCTAACGATTTCAATCTCGAAAATATTACATTATTATATTGCTTTAAAAAAAAAAAAAGCCGGATCTTTGGATAAGGGGAAGGAAAGTAGTGACAAATAGGACGGCTCGTTTTAAAACTTCATTAAAGAGAGATAAAAGTGAAAATTCTGGGGTTTTTAACATCGATAACGCACTAGATTTTTGTCTAAAAACAGACACGATAGTAACAATAAGAAGGACTAAGCTCAGTTACACAGAATTCTCTCATAAAAAATTATATCCTGAATCCTTTATTATTGTACATTGGTTTCATTCTCTCATCTTTAAATTTTCAACAGATGACGCTGTTCTGGACTTTTGAAGAGATATTTTTTGCATTCAGTTTTGTTCCACGATGATGATGATGATATTATTATTGCAATAATAGTAATTGCCACTCGATTATACGATATTTAATTGTTTACAAATTGACTGATTTCCAGTTAGTGTGTATGGAGAAATTATTACAGATGACATGTACCTTATGTAAAAAAACAACGTGGAATATAAAATCTCACTCTTATATCCTAATGTGCAGAAAAATGGTGTTCAGTGTGAAAGGAAACGACGAGATATAAAATTATTGGGCTCACAAGATACGTCCATTTAGCCTAAAACAAAAGTAAATATGAGTAGATTAGGTTGATTAGATCTTTATAAGCGCAATGTTCAGGTCCCGTGCTGCCCTTGAAATTACTTTTTTTTTCATTAACCTGAATTGTCCGACATTGTGACTTTCATTGTAACAAGTTCCTGCGAAATAATACTAGACCAATTCTGGATCATAGACCAATTCTGGTTTATAGACCAATTCTTAATCATAGACCAATTCTTAATCATAGACCAATTCTTGGATCATAGACCAATTCTGGTTTATAGACCAATTCTTAATCATAGACCAATTCTGGATCATACATCTTGACAAATATTCCATAGCTTCCTTCTGGACACGGATGTCAGATTCCAAGACCAAGTTTATGCTTACCAATTGCACAACGTAACAAAGACTATCTAGGCTCACCTTCCTTAATTTTAAAATTAACCCGATGAGTTTAGAGGAAAAATAGCTAGACAACAGCACCCACCACCAACTCTTAGGCTATTTTAATGGAATAGTGATGGGGTCAGGAACCCACTGATCCCGAGCCATATGTTGTTCTTTGACCGCAAATATTCAGGAAGAAGAAAAAATACTTTGCATCCGCTTGGATAGCTGTATGCATAGTGAAATCATCTCTTTGAACTTTGAGAAAGAAGGATTCATTCCACATCATGCTGTAGCTGGCTTTTCTTACAGACCAATCTTAGTAAGTTCTAGTATGCAAGTCCTGAACTGTTAGGCCAGCTAGAATTTAGCATATATTACGGCTCTCTGAATTTATAGCTGTCTGACAACCCCCCTTCTCCCAAAGACTCTTAATGTATGAAACGTTGCCGACCCCTGAAATATTGAGATTTAACCATCACTCTTATAACTCATCCACGCCCCCAAAATGCAGAGTGCAGGCTTGCGGCAGCGGGACGCTTATGCAGAATAAAATCCGTTATAGATTTAACAAGTATGTGGTCGAATAAACGATCTGTGATTCCAGTTGCTTCGGCCATTTTGAGGCTTGTATCACTAACTATAAAAGGCTTGTTTCCTTTGTTACTCTGTAGAGAAAGATTTCACGCCCCTTTTTTTGGTAATGCTCAACAATATACATCGTGGCTTAGCAACAAAACTATCACCTGATTGTTCTTAGACCAATTAAGGTGTTTGTGTCGAATGCTAAATTTACCAAGCAGTATTTCAGGTAAGCCTTACGTTACGTTTATGTATTAAATTAGACTACAAATAGGCCTACTAATGCTAACGTTATAGAGTTAGTGTTTAAAAAGTTTTAAGTGGTGAACAAGTGCTAATTAATAAATATTCTTTTGGTATTTTAACACACATATTATCTACTTGGCCTTAAAACATAAAGAAAAATAAACATTTATTACTACCAAATATATATTTTATCCTTTGTACAGTCGAAAGAGTTAAAAATTTATGTCAGAATGTCCGCACTATGTTTTCTACTTTCTGACCTAGAATACAGTGAAGAGGCCCAAGAGTGCTATTTAAATCTCTTTTGTTCACGATAACATTTCATTTTTCTCAGTAGTTTTAATAAAAATGTGGTGATGAAATAAGTGAAGAGTGGGTGTATTTTAGAGGTACAGACAAATTCTATAATTTTTCTTGATCATTCAATAAAGGTTTCCCGTCATTTCTGACGTATTTTTCAGTATTTATATTAAAAAGTTCAATCAACGAGGATGATAATTATGTGTTATTATTGGCAGGATTTCTTTTTTGTATTTCCCGTAAAGTAGTAATAGAGGGAAGGTAGTTAGTCAACACCACCCACCGCCAGCTCTTGGGTTACTCTTTTAACAACGAACAGTTAAATTGGCCGTCACATTGTAACGTCCCTATTCGAGCATATTCGATGAACAGGATTCGAACCCGCGAGCTGCAGATTACGATTCAAGCGCCATGCCAGGCCCGAATGTTTTCTGTTTTTTTTTGTTGTTGTTTTTTTTGGAGGGGGATAAATATCAAAATATTTCATTTCTGAACTTTTAACTAATTGTTGTATGCATTGTCACATTATAACGCTATCCCATGTTACCACCCACTTGTTTCTATAAATTTCACTACCAGGGGGATCCACATATTGCGTAACATTGAGTAGTTTTATGTTTTCGCTTATAATACTCAGTTTAAAGAACTTCCAAAAAAAATAGGGTGAAATCACTGATTTTGTAAGTAAACTACATAGAAGACCCCAACATTAATAAAGTGGGTTTGCACTTTGGAGCTGTGCATGCGTTATAAGAGTGACTGTTAATTTTCAATATTCGATTAATGTAACTCAGTAGTTGGTGATGGGTGCTGTTGACTATCTGCTTTCCCTTTAGTTTAAAATTAAGGACGGTAAGCGCAGATAGCCTTTGCAAAGATTTTACACGAATTTCCGAAACAATCAAACAGCCAGTTTTCATAATTATAAGTATTTCACTTATCTGTTAGGTTTTATACAGCTTTTAACATTAGTTATTAGTCGGTTACTTTTCATCAATAAACAATGAAATAGCTCCAATACAGGAAACCATTTATGTGCATTTTATAGACTTAACTTGTTTATATTTCTAACAAAAGCTAATGTTTTTAATGAAATATCACTTAAATCTATATATATATATATATATATAGTCATTATAGTTCAAAGTTAACAGTCCTCTGACCTGGCCGTTTAGCTCACGTGGCATAAGATGGCGTTGATTAATTTTTATTAAATCTTTATAATAGTCCTTTTTTTGTTTGTTTGAAGTTAAGCACAAAGCTACACAATGGGCTATCTGTGCTCTGCCCACCACGGTTATCGAAACCCGGTTTCTAGCATTGTAAGTCCTCAGACATACCGCTATGCCACTGGGGGCATATGTGATCGAGTGCTGTTTTATTCCCCGATGGAACAGCAGTAAGTATACAGACTTACAACGCAAAAACCCGGGGTTCGATTCCTATCGGTGGACACAGCAGATAATCCAATGTGTTTTTGCTCTGAAACAAACAAGCGGACTGATGTTGCCGTTTTTTATTTTACCCGCCGAGATTAATCTCGAAATAATTATAAGCTGAGTTTTGTTTATGAAAAATACAAGAAAATAATGTATGTATAACTAATTCCTTATTTTAACACAGTTGTTTGCTAGCAACTAAAAACAACACTTTTTAGGTGTTCATGAAACGTGTTTAATTTTTTCTTGAAAACAAAAAGTTCAAGTTTCACAAGTTATACGTTAACTTGTTTTATATGCTATTCCCTGACACCAAACTTCGACATGCAAGGTGTCAGTTTTAATCTCGGAAAGATTAAACACTGATGTTTCTGTTACAAGTTGAAGACGCTTATAGTGTTGTTGTTGTTTACTTAACTGCAAAAGTACAGGAAAAAAAAACAAAAACGGCTCTTGTAACTAAAGCTTGTCTACTTTGCTTGGACCAATTCCGTTTTATCTCGAGTTTGCCGATAACATCTTGAAAGTCATTGATAAAGTTGACAGGAGCCTCCGGTAGTCGACTCAAATATTCCGGCTGACAAAGAGTTTCATCTTACAAGCGAATTTCCTATAACAATATTTACACGGATTTTCGATCCATGAAATTGACATGAATAACGATTTGTCGATAACTTTGGCTAAATTACATGTTGTTGTTGTTTTTACGTTTTTTTTTCATTTTTATCGTAGTATCTACAGTAATATCATTTTCTCTTGCTGATGTAATATTTGATACACCCTTGTTATGTTTATAAGTTTAGTTTAAAATATTTTGTAGTTTACATATTATCACAGATTATAATTCTGTGTTGGCTAGAGATTTCCCACGAACATTACCATCTCATGTAGACCGATTTTCAAGCTCATCAGAATTAATAAGTGGTTCTGAACGTTTATAACTTCTTAATTTTGAAAATATTGAATTTTTTCTCCTTCTCAGTAATAACTTCTTTATTTCGTTCCTGATTGATTTTTTTTATATCGCTGTACTCCAGTCTCGTTCCAGAGATAATCTTTGTAACTGTCGGAAGTTGAAGCTAATACAAGTGTCAAAAGTAAACAAAAACCTCTGTTTCTGAGGTTTAGGTAAGATGAAATTTTAAATTTAAGAGCTTGTTTGTTTCTCGCAAAGCTACACAAGAGCTATCTGCGTTAGCTGTCCATAACTTTTAAGTAATAGACTAGAAGGAAGTCGGCTAGTCAACACTACCCACCGCCAACTCTTGTCAGACTATTGGGATTTGAACATCACTCTTATAACTCATCCACGGCCCCAAAATGCAGAGTGCGATTCTTTTACGGCAAACGGACGCGAACCACTATATGTAAGACCCATAGTCTGGGACGTTAACTATTGAACATCGTTAAGCCTTAAGCTGAAGAACGTACAACAAAAACTTGATTGAATTAGATACGCTACGGTGTACATGATATCAACGTATAAAAATATATTGTAAAATGAAAATAAATAGAAAAGTATCAATTTCTATAAATGCAATTATAGAAGTAAAGTTTAATATTGTACTTAATATCAAAACCATGTTTAAATCCAATTAAATAAATAAAATATAGGTGTTGCATGATTTCCTATGGACTGCTCCTGCCTTCTGTCTGGTGCGGAAAAGAAATTTCGGAATATATGGTGAGTTCTTCATTAGGCACTACCGGAAACGTCATCTAAAAACTAGCCAGAAGGCAAGAGAAATAAAGAGGGAACATTGAAACATGTCAACACACTGTCTAAAAGCAGGTTTGTTTTTACGGATAGAAAAATAAAATGAGGAAATTGAGCTTTTCATTACATTTTGGGCGACATGAAAATTTTACAAGATAATCGCGAGTCTTATTTTACTTGTATAAAATAAGAATGGTGAAGGATTGGTACTTTCAATCAGAACGGCACTTCGTGGGACTGATGGGTTAAACAACAAAGTTCACGTATAGTCGCTCAAAAGTTTGAACTATTAACCGGAGGGAGGCAGCCAGTCGGCAGCACCTGCCGTCAGAAGGGCTATCTATGATCGGCTCGTAATAGAATAATGGGATTGACTGCCATTTATAACGCACCCGCAGCTGAAAGTTCAGAATGTGTTTAGCAGAATCGCGACGCAAACCTTAGACTTCCCGATCCGTATTCCGACACGCTAATCATTAGACTACGTCTGTCTCAAATATACAAAACCTTAGACTTCCCGATCCGTATTCCCACACGCTAATCATTAGGCTACGTCTGTCTGAAATATACAATTAACAATTACGAAGATGACACTTTCATTTCTGACTGGCTACTTTACGGAATTTCACTCACTGGTGGCTAGAACGCAGCTACAAGGTCAAAGGTGAGCTTTTTTATAACACTGTTTGGATAATTCAATTTCATCTATCTGTAGTCAGAACGCAACCCTGGGATCAAAGTTGATCGTTTTATAGCACTGTCTAGGTGATTTAATTTCACTCATTGGTGGTTAGCACGTAATTTCAGATACAAAGTTGAACTCTTTTATAATTAATCAATCCTTTACCACCAACCTTGAGGTAGTATTCATAAACTAATTATTCCTTTACCCCTACCTTGAGCTAGTATTCATAAGCTAATTTTTCCTTTACCCCTACCTTGAGGTAGTATTCATAAGCTAATTATTCCTTTACTCCTACCTTGAACTAGTATTCATAAGCTAATTTTTCCTTTACCCCTACCTTGAGCTAGTATTCATAAACTAATTATTCCTTTACCCCTACCTTGAGGTAGTCTTTATAATTTAATCAATCCTTTACCCTTACATCAACTATATTTGTGAGCAATTATGATGTAATGTTTTTTGCACTTTTACAGGTTTTTACACTTTTGGTAGAACTCTTTAGGCTGACATGTGCATCAGTAATCATTTTTATTTACTTGGGAAAAGTTTCTAAACTTTATATTAATTAGCTTGCGTCTAATATAAAAATTCATGTATAAGGCGAGCTTGTCTTTTGTTGTTTTTAACTGAATGTTTATACTAATTAGCTTGGGTCCAATATAAAATTCGTGTATAAGGCGAGCTTGCCTTTTGTTGTTTTTAAACTGAATGTTTATACTAATTAGCTTGGGTCCAATATAAAATTCGTGTATAAGGCGAGCTTGCCTTTTGTTGTTTTTTTTTTCTTTGTATTTTTGTCACCTTTCGTTCAGTGTAAAACTTGCGTCAGTCAGAGAAAAAAATTGTGACTTGCCACCAAACGTAAGCAAGAGTATATGCTCGTATTGATACGATAAATAGATCACAATTTTAAAAAAGCCAGGATAACATGGTTTGAAAGGAACGGTTTTTACTTTAAGATTTTTTAAAATTCCCGTATATTTAATAGAAACCATGTTAAACTGGTGATAAACCTTTATGTTCTGCTTGTGTTAGAATAGTACGTTCAGCGTCTGCTAAAGATGGCTCTGCGGAAGATGATTGATATGATATCGGCAGTGGAAAGGCATATGTTTGGTCTCCATGGAGATTTTGAAAAGGAAATTATATTGATGTTCACTCCAAAGGAAAGAGTTTTTAGATTACTTTGAAACTTGTAACCATTTCCGTTCGTGTAGTACAGTCATTAAGTATCCTTTTTGCGAATAACGTTATAAACGTATATATAGTAGGGGTGAGAATATCGTTTTCAATCTCATGCTATCCAGTTTTCTACTATTTTGAGTTGATGAATTCACAAGCGATGACTGGGAGACATTTAGTAAAAAAAACAAACTCACAAGTTAAAGAAATGCTAGATGGAAATACCAATCATTCTTTAGCACTCTTCATTAAAATTCTAGATGGCATCCTACTGTAAAGATAAGAAAAAATATTGGTAATAGAAATCTAAAGTGGCACGCATGATCTTAGTTTTCAATCCTTAAGGAAAACGTTTACAAACTATCATAAAATATTTCAGTAATATGTAAGAAATAAAACCAAATGACTAGTGATTAAAGAAGCAGAATATTTATGCAATCGGGAATCAAACTATAGATAAGTATTTCTGTAAGACTAACCTTATCGTAAGGATACAAGCAACCACCAAACAGATCATCAATAAAACACAGAGTAATAATATTAGTCCTATAAAAATACAGTCACCATTCAATTTTGCATGAACCCCGTGCAGCCCTATAAAAATGGACGTCAGTAGAGAAGATTCAATAAATGTACTTCGTCGTGAAATAAAAAAAAAAGAATGTGATTATAACACCATTGAATTGAACGTGATGATGACATCACTGATTTGACTATGATGAATACACCAGTAAGTTGTTTAATGGTGTCATAATCACGTTCAACTTACTGATGTCCTTATCATGCTTTCATCATATTCAAATCAGTGATGTCCTCATAACATTCAACCTCATCACATTCAATTTAATAGTGTCCTCATCATGTTCAACTTACTGGTGTCTTCTCATTACATTTATTTTAATGATGTTATCATCACGTTCAACTTAATGATGTTCTCAACACGTTCAACTCAATGGTGTCATCAATACGCTCATCTCAGTGGTGTTCTCATTAAACTCAAATAAATGGTGTTCTCATCACATTCAACTTACTGGTGTCCTCATCACATTCAACTTACTGGTGTCCTCATCGCATTCAATTTAATGGTGTCCTCATCATGTTCAACTTACTGGTGTCCTCATCATATTAATATCAGTGATGTCCTCATCACATTCAATTTAATAGTGTCCTCATCACGTTCAACTTACTGGTGTCCTCATCATATTAATATCAGTGATGTCATCATTGAGTTGAAGTGATGAGGAGAACATTTCGCTGACCCACCACGTCTATGTGCCACATCAAAATAAAATAGCTTCATCCCAACAAGAACTTAGCAAATAATAATACAAATAATATTTAAACTACTGATTCGGTAGTCTATAAATAAAAATGATAATAAGTTCAGGTAAAGTATGCAAAAATTGCAATATATTATTCAGTGGGTATTGCTGATTTATGACAAGATGAATAAAAACAGACCAATGAAGTATAGATCGATTACATTTAGAAAACTTTCAACCTAGCATTGATTACACTGTAAGGCCTGGAAAACGTTAATTTGGTAACAAGTTACAGCATGTTAAACATAACTAGCAGTATATGTATGCTTGTGGCTTAGCCATAACCTTATGGCTTTTAACACAAAAATTTGGGTTCGATCGCTGCAGTGACCACAACGCAGACAGCCCACTATGCAGCTTTGCGCATAAAGCAACAAGAATGTGTGCTTAAAAGCTGAAACATAAAGTCAGTAAAAAGGGTATACCGATTATCACAAAGCAAGGTGAAAAACGTTGGGAGCCTCATCATGTCGTCACAGTCCATGTTGCCACATCCTGTCATGTTCTATTTGACGACCGTACACACCACCCCTCCCTGTTGGCCTTTTATAGATCATATTGTATATGAGGACAGAAGTTTCCAAGCGCTCGTTTCAACAGTCCGATCGCACAGAAATTTCCACTGGTGGAACAGCGGTAAGTTTACAGATTTACAACGATAAAATTTATGGTTCGATTCCCCGCGGTGAATACAGCAGATAGCCCTGTGTAGCTTTGCTCTAAAACAAACACACAAATCCATAGGTGTTGCGTTCAGCAATCCGACTGGTTTGTTTTCGTATGAATTAGCATGAATACCAATTTCATTCTCCAGTTATTTGAGATATCTGAGGTTGAATGGATATGTAGTGAAAAAAGCTTCTGTACACATAACTTGACTCGCTATTCCAGAGGAAGATCCTTCTTGATTATGTAGGTATTGTTGCCTAGGGCAGTGGACACTTTTTTTGCTATCTGTAACAGAATATTGCACTTTTCGTTCCATGGATTTGGTACGACTTGTTGCAGGTCTCTTTTTTGGGTGGTCCTTGTACCCCAGAATAATTCATATTCGTTTGTTTTCCAATACCATTTAGTACAATAGATATGACCCCGTCCTGGAAATTCTAAATCCCAATCCGTGCACAACTCTATTATCTGAATGTATGAATATTTTGCATACCATTCCCAAAAACGATCAATCTTCGATGGCATCTCATTAGCTACAAAATGCCACCCAACAAAGTCAAAATGTAGCCGGATACATCACGCCTTTCCACCGTGATTTCGTATCGGCTGTGGTGAGTTGGTGATTTGAATATTCAAATTCATTTTCAGTTTCACATGAAGACATATTTCACTTGTTTACTACCGATTGTTTTGATACAATGGTGTTAGAAAACGTCATCGGATGTGGCGGCATCTGTTGGATATTACCAAAGAGCAATAAATAGAGCAATTGTCTCTATTTTTAAACTTCAATGTGTTTTTCTTTAATAACAAAACATACACTAACATAAAATAAGAAATAAATATATTGTCTTATTTCGATTTGAAATAGAAAAAAGGGGGAATTTATTTATACAAAAAACACGTTTGTTTACTATCAGAAAAAAGTTTTAATACTTAGGAGAGGATAACCATGGTATCTTAAACTCTGTATAGGTCTGTTATAGCTTAACGGGGATATTATACAACCACACACAACAAGCTGTCTCTCTAGGACTCGAGCTGCTCGTTCTGATATTGGAACACTTCATCATCTCCATGTCAAGCACGTGTGGAAAGTTCACTTTCAGTCACAATAAATTACCTTTAAGTGGTCGATATTCAATGGGAAATATACAGTATTTAGGCCATTTGTGCAAATATCTCTTGACATGTGTCTGTCCTTCGTAAATAATCTCGTGAAATCTGTGATACAATCCTGACAACGATAGAATTAAACTGTTATTATCGGCCTGACAACAACAGAATCAAACTGTTTTAATTTAAAACACTCAATTTGTGGTTTTAGTACACACCTTTTTCTCAGCAACTTCGACTTGACAACAACAGAATTAAACTGTTGTTGTTAATCAAAAACGTATGATAATATAGTAATCACATTTGAGCTTAAGTAGATTTAAACTGATATGAGTAAGATTAAGCTTAATTTATTTGCAGAAGAAAAATAGACTGATCAGGTGATTGATTTAGATCTAAAAATGTAGAAATCTAATTATGTCTTGCTAGTTTATAAAGCAATGGTTAAATGGGAGGACCTCTCTGACTTTCAAAGTGGCGTGATAGTGGGAATCCACTTCGTTTTTAGGCTGTTATAAGACACCTGCTATTAGAGTCCACCAGCATTGATGCGTCTGCTACTAGGAGTAACAGTGGCTTCTAACCATTAGTGGTTCATCAAATAAAAAACAGATTAGATAGGCTTATAACGTGCCCATACTGTGTGTTTACTAATCATTTATGACAGTGGTGAAGAAGAGAAAACCGCTTATTTCAGGTGCGAAAAAGAAATCGCGACATTAGCGGTTGTTAGAGAACAAACTGTGTGCTATGAATAGTTTGAAGGTACAATATTCTTGACTTTTTTATATAGTTTGTGTCAAGCTGAGTCTAGTCTACTATCGCACGAAAGATGGACCAACTCGGTATTAGATGTAGTGCTAAAATTGCGGCCAGTTAGCCATAACGATAAGTCTTCAAAATACGCCTGATTAGTAAGATTAAATTATAAGGTTACTCCATGTGATGTGTTTAGGTACTACATTGTTTGTGCGGAAGCGTTCATTTCGTAAAGTTTTTGTGGTAGAAAGAAGTTCACGGTTAGCGTGAATAATCGCAAAAAGTAGTGCAACAAATTGTGCCGTGTCATTATCTTTGAAAGGAAAGAACAGTGCATACTAAAAGATTTGTCTACAAGAATTTTGACCTATCAACTGTATGTTATGGTCATAGATCAGGATTAAACGCAATGGTTAGACTTAATGTTGATATTTATAGAAATTCTTAATAAATGTTGAATACTGAACGACATTAAGTCTAACCGTTAAGTTTAATCCTGATCTATAACCATAAAACCCTGTTGATAGTTTAAAATTCTATTAGACGGATCTCGTATTTCTTTAAATGAAATTCCATGACTTTTATATTTATTTCCGGAAACCTGCCAGGAACTGGTTACCTTCGCTGCAGCCTTGGTCCACTCTGCTAACACCTCGCAGCACACAACCTCTCCTTCTTCCGGCCTCCAACTTCCTGTTTTTAACTCTCCACATACATGACTTTCCCGGATGTCTTGAATTACCTTTTTCACGCTAATGCTCGCACTCATCCACCATTGGCTAAATCACCTAACTACATCAAAACTACCAAAACCTCTATTACGAAACCATATAAATCCTTCAAAACTTCGGCCTTTAAACTCAAATTCTTATCTTCAGTTTATTGATTAACTAGTTTTCGCGAGTGGAGTAAAGAGAAACTCAAAGTTTCTGACCACCCGTAGTTATCTTTCAGATCTTAAACCAAAAATAACTGCCAAATTTGGCGTTTGCGAAGCGAGTCCGTGGGGTTTCTGTAACTTGAATTTTGAAGAAGGCGTTTTTTATTATTACTGTCTGTATTATGTGTGGAAGGGGAGGAACCTTAAGGAAAAGTGTTACATTTGTTAGAATGGGAAAAAAAGAGCACGAAACGTGTCTTGTGCTAAAAGGATTGGAGAGATAGAGAGAGGAACCACACATTATACGTATTTTGTATATATATATATATATATATATTACACACCTAGCTGTTCGGGGGAAAGGGGTCAGAGTTTTATAGCATCATGCCATTTATATCGCAACAGTAATAATCATTGTGGGAAAGGTACTCTTAGAAGCAAGATTTCTTTGTTTGTTTGTAATTAAACACAAAGCTACACAATGTGCTCTGCCCATCACGGGTATCGAAACCCGGTTTTTAGCGTTGTAAGTCCGCAGACATCCCGCTGTGCCATTGGGGGGCTAGAAGCAAGAAACGTTACATTACCGTGCTGATTTTTTTTTGCTTAAAAAACATAAATATTATTATTTAAATACTGAATGCTGACAGAATGACTACAGACTTTTTTAGCTCTGACATTAACTTTGTAAAATATAATATAATTAATTGGCAGTGCAATAAACATTGTTTCTAATTTCCGTTTTTTATTCTAAATATTCTAAAATGCAAAAAAAAAAACACTTTTTTTTTCATCCTTCATTAGGAGACGGGTGGAGACACGGAGGAAGAGTGTGACAGAAGTGACCTATAAAATGTGAAATTATAAATGGACAGCCCCTTACCGTGAATATCGAGTGTATTATGACAAGTCTGTTCCAATAATGTACCGTTCGCTCGATTGGGCTTTTTCAAGCAGCTTAACAACGTTTAGAATAATATATGATTTATATACGATCTTGTGTAAATACCTGCTATCAACGTTCGTTGCTCGTATGTTAAACGTTGTTTCAGCTTTCTCGTTCCCTAACTTTATATGAGATTGGAATGAAAACTAAATGTAGCATTCGACGCCTTGAATAACGCAGCCTTTAACGAGATCGTGTATTCAGAGCGAAGCACAAAATACCGAAACTAGCTCCAGTTTCTCTTGTTTTACCAGCAAAGTCATCCATTGTTGTTCGCCATATGAATTCGTTTTGTTTCACCATTCATCAGGAATTATCAATGTTCTTCGTTTTTGATGCGCAAGACCCGCGCGCCACTTGATATTAAGGAGGGAAATTCGTTTTCTCTCTCTCACTCTCTCAAGTAGCGAGCATTAAGGATGGGCTCAGGAAATGCAGTCGTTCGTAAAAATAATGGGCACTTTTGTAGTGAGATGACAGCAGAGTTATGAGGAAGGCCGTAAACCCGCTTGTTCTATTCCGCGCTTCTTCTACTACCACTCTGGATCGGAGTTTCACAAACGCAGGATTTACTAACTTTATCGAACTGGTGTAATATATAATATTTAGTTTCATTAAAAGATAGTCGCGTGTTCAGTAAAACTGGTCTGTTACAAATGGTTTCTTACTTTTGTTTGCTCTTCATAATGCTTTGTATTAACATTTTTAGAAACTTACCCGAAGGAGATTCAACGTCGGTACCGTTTATAATAGAAACATTTTGAAGATGAATACGTCTTGTAGAAGTCACATTTCACCTCGAACACTTAGTGTTTCGGAATTGAGCACATATTTCTTTCTCAAACAAAATGTATGTAAAAGTTTTATAGACAAAAGTACATATACTTTCATTTAATGGCAAACAAGTGCTGAATATTTACGTAAGAAAAAGTCGTATATAAAAAAAACAAACAACGGTAGTTGAGGGAACGTTTATTCATATTAATAAACAACATGGTTCTTCCAGTAGCACAACTACAGTTACAGCTCCTTATATCCCAGTGGCACAGCGGTACGTCTGCGGACTTACAACGCTAGAATCCGGGTTTCGATACCCGTGGTGCCAACATACAATAGTTATTCTCTTTGTCATAGCTGTTTACTGACCAATGACGTCACTGAAGGAGCCAATCAAAGCAAATTAAGATGTTTTTATTAATTGCCAGACTTGACCTCGAAATATTACAGTAATCAGTAGTCAGTTGCACTTGACTGCTTTGATCATAAGTTAAGGCTTTCACCGCTAAAAATCGGGTTTCGATATTCGTGGTGGGCACAACACAGATAGCCCATTGTGTAACTTTGTGAATTTAACAACAAATAATCATGTGGTAAAAAACACCGCATGAAAACAATTTTAGCTCTTTGCTATTTCTTTTTAGCATTATAGTAGGTTAGTTGTGACGTAATCTTAAATACTGATAATTATTATCCTCAGATATAATCACATAGTAATGACTCCTAGAGTTACTGGTCGTTGTTACCCTTAGATATAATCACATAGTAATGACTCCTAGAATTACTGGTCGTTGTTACCCTAAGATATAATCACATAGTAATGACTCCTAGAGTTACTGGTCGTTGTTACCCTTAGATATAATCACATAGTAATGACTCCTAGAATTACTGGTCGTTGTTACCCTTAGATATAATCACATAGTAATAACTCCTAGAGTTACTGGTCGTTGTTACCCTCAGATATAATCACATAGTAATGACTCCTAGAATTACTGGTCGTTGTTACCCTAAGATATAATCACATAGTAATGATTCCTAGAGTTACTGGTCGTTGTTACCCTTAGATGTAATCACATATTAATGACTCCTAGAGTTACTGGTCGTTGTTACCATTAGATATAATCAAATAGTAATTACTCCTAGAGTTACTGATCGTTGTTACCCTTAGATGTAATCACATATTAATAACTCCTATAGTTACTGGTCGTTGTTACCATTAGATATAATCACGTAGCAGTGTCACCATTGTTAGTGTTGTTTATTATTATCCTTAGATATAATCAAGTAGCAGTGTCACCATTGTTGGTGTTGTTTATTATTACCCTTAGATATAATTACGTAGCAGTGTCACCATTGTTAGTGTTGTTTATTATTATCCTTAGATATAATCAAGTAGCAGTGTCACCATTGTTGGTGTTGTTTATTATTACCCTTAGATATAATCAAGTAGCAGTGTCACCATTGTTAGTGTTGTTTATTATTATCCTTAGATATAATCAAGTAACAGTGTCACCACTGTTGACGTTGTTCATTATTACCTTTAGATATAATCAAGTAGCAGTGTCACGACTGTAGACGTTGTTCATTATTACCCTTAGATATAATCAAGTAGCAGTGTCACCATTGTTAGTGTTGTTTATTATTATCCTTAGATATAATCACGTAACAGTGTCATCACTGTAGTTACTGATCATTACAAACCTAGTGGTAATAGTATTATAGATACCTCTCATTACCCCTTGATTACAAAGAATTTGGTCAAAGCATTGTATTACTTCTTTAAGTAATTGCTACTGGAATAATATTTGTAAGTGTGCCAAACATTTTATTTAGACATTTTGGAGCTATTATAAATGTATACAAAGAACTTCTACCATCTAGATGACGGGGAAGATATAGAGCATGTTTTACCAATCAAGAAAATATAAGGTGGTCACATTCAAATACTTGATAAAAAGTTAAAGATGGTTATAGTTTATTTTACTAACCACGACTTATTACGGTCTATATGATGGATGGCTAACCTAATAAATGAGACTATTATTCATAGTGTTATAGAAATATCCTGTTCTTTGTTGCTTAGAAACTAAAACATCAGAGCTTATTATTTTACAGACTTTTGCTCTTTTTGATAAGCTGATCTAGTTTTATTGTTTAGGAAATTAAATTTTCTTGGCTCTCTAGTTCTCTCTTGCCAACAAGGGCGCCTTCTTTGAATTTTAATTGACGGCAAGATCATAGGTGGAAGAGATTTTCCAAGATATTTAATTAAATGCATGGATCACAGCGGGTTCATTAATTCAACCCGATGATTTATGGTGTCTTTAATTAATCCATTGTCTCATGCCAGTTTAAATACTTGATAGTTAGAGCTATTTTCATACCCAAGTTTCAAGCTAGATAAGAGAAATCTCTGCTTTTAATCCATCATTAAATACGTGTTATTCCTTTGGTTTAGTGTGCTCTTGGGTTCTTAACATTCTCTTGATGTCGACATCACTTCAGTGAGATGCACTTAACAGACTCATTTTTCCATGTGATTATCAGCTTTTTCTTTGGGTCAAGGTACATTCCCGACGATTGGACAGTGCAATGCCACTACAGATTAGTTATAACTGAAAGATAAATCACAGGACTTTTTTAGGAAGAATATCCGTGTATATAGATTATTAAACATCGTAAAGGCATAAAAACTCTCATAGCACAGCAACAAGCTCTGAAATTGCCCCCCAGTGGTACAGCGGTATGTTTGTTTGTAATTAAGCACAAAGCTACACAATGGATTATCGAAACCCGTATTCTAGCGTTGTAAGTCCGCAGACATACCGCTGTGCCACTGGGGGGGGAGCGGTATGTATATCTGCGGACTTATAAATGCTAGAAACCGGGTTTCGATACCCGTGGTGGGCAGAGCATAGATAGCCCATTATGTAACTTTGTGCTTAACTTCAACCAAACAAACTAAAGTTCTGAAATTAAGCTAACCACACTTTAACATCAATGGCTGTTTTAATGAGAAAGATGACCACAGAAACTAGGATCGTAGAAATACCATTGGACCAGGAACTTGTCATGTCCCTCTTCGATGCAGCTCCAATGGATTTCTGAACCTTTAATTTCAAGTATGGCCTCGTAAGCCGATATTTGGAGAAAGTTTGTCAAGGTATTTGGTCTAAGACTAACTTACATTTCATCGCTGAAGCTTGTTTCACTGAAATTCCAATATCGGTCAATGAATAGTGTGTAATCATAGTCGAAAAGAACACGATTGATGAATGGAAAAAAAATAGTCCCAAAGCAGCACGTCTGGAATATCGTTCTCAAAAGGTGCCTTTAACCCTAAATATAGCTTATGCGATGATAAATAAAGCTGTTCCAAGTGTTGCACGTGCTCTCGAATATCGTTTTTATAACGTACCAATAACCCTAAGTACAGTTCCTTAAACCCCATCTCTTCATTTATACGTTTCAAAACTTCAAAGTTGTAGTTCAAAGGAACATGTCTCTCATTGATTGATCTTCTATAATGGGAATAAAAAAAGAAGAACTACATTTTTTTACTCTTAGCGCTCAATGTTTAATCCATGTGAAGATAAAGTAGTCCACGTAAAGCTGATGAACTCGTACACTTTTCGCTACTTGTGAAAGGGTAAAGTGTTTGTTTTTTTCCAAATTTCTCGTTTTGAAATATTTTTATTTGATCAGCTTTCGATAAAGAATAGAAATGCCTGACAAAACAAGGAACACTTAATTTAAGAAAAACTGTACCCCCCCCCCGGTGAGTTTAGAATTTTACAGTGTTTGTTTGTTTGTTGTTAACCACATAGCTACTCATGTAGCT
>NW_013666111.1:70806-96257 GCF_000517525.1 Limulus polyphemus | reverse complement strand
GCCCTCAGACTTACCTCTGAGCCACCGGGTGTTTTCTACAAAGCTACTCATGCAGCTGTTTATTCTCTTCCCGCCATGAAAACCGATCTGTCGCGTTATAAGCCCTCAGACTTACCTCTGAGCCACCGGGTGTTTTCTACAAAAGTGAAATACTTTCTTTGGTTATTTGCTGTGAGGATAGCGTCCAGTAAAATCAAACGATAATTGTGATAGAAAAACCTTACACTAAATCATAATTAACTCGTCCTAATGGTGTTTAATTCTATTTTATAAATTCAAAATATTAAAGTTATAAATCATTGTTAACAGACAAGTTCACATTCTAAATCTTTAACTAACCTGTTTCTATCCTAACGCTACTAGTAACTGTAAAATAACCAGTATCATATATGATTTTTGATGGATTGTAATCCTGTCATTTCATATATTCTGAAACTTGTAAGCGAAATTCTCCTCAAGTCTTTTGTTGATAAAAAAGCAGGCAAACATTCGTAGGAGTTATACAAGGCAGGACAGAAGTTCAAGTCCAAAGAACAACATGAGAAAAAGTGACATTATTTGAAGAGTAAACATCATGAAAATGTCATTTGTCTTTTACTGTAGTTAGCTCGAAGCTACTACTAAGTCCATTGCAGCTTTATTTATAGGGAGTTCATATTTAATTTAAAGTAATATTTCCATCAATTAATCACCCGTGGTGGGCATAGCACAATTAACTCATTTTGTATAGCTTTGTGCTTAACAACTACCAAACAAGACATCAATTAATCACCCGTGGTGGGCATAGCACAATTAACTCATTGTGTAGCTTTGTAGCTTAACAACCACCAAACAAGACATCAATTAATCACCCGTGGTGGACATAGCACAATTAACTCATTGTGTAGCTTTGTGCTTAACAACTACCAAACAAGACATCAATTAATCACCCGTGGTGGGCATAGCACAATTAACTCATTGTGTAGCTTTGTGCTTAACAACTACCAAACAAGACATCAATTAATCACCGTGGTGGGCATAGCACAATTAACTCATTGTGTAGCTTTGTGCTTAACAACTACCAAACAAGACATCAATTAATCTCGTACAATAATTTAAATCATCTCTGAGATGGATTCTAGGAAAGAAAAAATGTATTACAATTAATTGCTGTTGTTCTGTGGTTCTCTTAAAATTTTATATATTTATTAATGAGAAAAATAATAACGCGTGGTAATGTAGACGACAAATCCATGTTCCAGAAATCTTTTTTTTTCCAGTTTCCGTTTTTTAAAAGCTTAAAGCACATAATAAGCGATCCAAAATTCCGGTCTTTTTTTATTTATATGACCAGTTTGATCAAGTTCCCGCTGTTTTATGGTACTGATTAAAAAATAAACGTTGTCTTGTTGGGCAGTTGGGAGCCGTAGCCGCTTTCTTAAATACTAAACAAACTTTTCCTTTCGGTACCTAGTTGCCCCCCCAATGGCACAGCAGTACGTCTGCGGACTTACAACGCTAGAACCCGGGTTTCGATACCCGTGGTAGGCAGAGCACAGATAGCCCATTGTGTAGCTTTTTACTTAATTCCAAACAAACGAACGAACTGTACCTAGCTATTTGTTGTTGAGCAGACGATAAAAACTTGACCGACTGATTCTCGGGTTTCGATACCTGTGGTGGGCAGAGCACAGATAGTCCATTGTGTAGCTTTGTGCTTAATTCCAAACAAACAGTACCTAGCTATTTGTTGTTGAGCAGACGATAAAAACTTGACCGACTGATTCTCGGAGAATAGCCTTATTTTATAAGTACTTTATAAAGTTCGAAGAAACTTGTTCAGTTTCTAAGTTATATGTGTGATGGTAGTAAACAGGCCTAGTACGCAAACTACCGATTTAGCGTGTGTTACAAGGGAAGAGAGCTTTACGTACACATGTTGTCGTACGCTTTCCTCTCAGTTTCTAAGTTATATGTGTGATGGTAGTAAACAGGCCTTGTACGCAAACTACCGATTTAGCGTGTGTTACAAGGGAAGAGAGAGCTTTACGTACAAATGTTCTCGTACGCTTTCCTCCTTTCTCTTGATGAATAGATAGTAAGCTTGGAATCGTTAGTGTAAGGAAAGTTTTATACGTTCGTTGTTCAACAATAGAAGTTCTCAATCCTATCTGGTGTCTACCACATGAAAAAAACCTAAACTTCGATTCGTTTTTGTTATAACTGAATAAAACGTTTTATATGGTCAAATGATTAGGACACTGAACTCGCAATATGTGGGTCGTGAGTTCGAATCCCCATCGCCGAATATGCTAGTTCTGTATGGTTGTCCACTGGTGTAAAAATTCTTGGCCTCCAAAAATATCGGCCGACCCAAAAGTAATTCGGATTAAGGTCGTAACAGGTCACCAGCCACTGCGGTCAACGATGACTATATTTCGTGTAAATAACATCTTATGTCACTGCTTTTTCAAAACTGCAGTGATTATATATTTGTGCTAACAAAGGATGAGATTCAAATATTTTTGTATTGACTGTAACACTATTTTTTATTAATTTTCCCAAGGCTGATATACCGCCGTTTAACGCGGTAACACGGAAAATACGCCACTGCCTAGTGGCTATGTGGAGCAATTCGCCATTAAAATGATCAAATCATATTCATAAAAATATTAATATATGTACTACTGCTCAGACTAATATTTAGTCATCCTTACCGCCATTATTTCTCTTCATCTAAACGAGATGTGAAGCAGTTGTTATTAATGTTATGTAATAGTGTTTAGCTAGGTGAAAATAATAGCATTTAAACATTTGGAACTACTGTGACAACACTCCGGATTTCGCCAAAAGTTCGGTCTTGTTGCATCCTTCTTAACTTGACTAACTTCTTAGCTTAAAGCTGTGCCTTAAAAACTATTATTTCGTATGACAACTGATTTATCGACGTTCCCTGAAATAAGTTATTTTTTAGATATAATAATAAAACTATGTATCAGGTGAACTTGAAAAAGAGTTCAGTTTGTTTTTGAATTTCGCGCAAAGCTACACGAGGGCTATCTGCGCTAGCCGTCCCTGATTTAGCAGTGATAGATTAGATAGAAGGCATTTAGTTGACATCACCCACTGCCAACTCTTTGACTACTCTTTTACCAACGAATAGTGGGATTGACGATCACATTATAACACCCCCCATGGCTGAGAGATTGAGCATATTCGGCGATGGGGATTCGAACCCGCGTCCCGCAGATTGCGATTCGAACACCTTAACCACTAGGCCATACCAGGCCCAAAAAATAGTTCATGGCCATTAACTTTCTTTCCTTCTTTTTTTTTTATTTGAGTAGTCATTTCTTTGAATGATGGAAACGGTAGAATACTTTTGTAAACTAAATATAAACCATACTTCTGTAAGGAAGCATATTATGCTAATTTAATAGTTGGTTGGGATGCATGAAACTTTTTTGTGCTTTTGTTTTTAACTCACCACTGCAGCTCAGTTTCACAAAAGTTGGGCGTGGACTAATGGTTAGCGTTCCTGGACTGTGAATCAAAGAGTTGATACTTTGCTTTTTTTGTTGTCCCAAACACGCGGGTGCAGTATAGGCCCAAGAGTTCGCATTAAGTGCTGTTAACTAGATGCCTTCCCTCTAGTGTATCAATTTGAAACTAGAAACGGTCATGCGCATTAAATTCTCGTGTAGCTTTGAGCAAAAATTCTAAATTAACTCACATAAACTATCTAAAAATTTAAAGAGCTGAAAGAAAACCTGAAACGAAACAGTTTAGAAGAGTAAAGTGATTGATATTAGATACCAGTTTGGAAATATTTGCATCGTTTTTTTCCATTGTCGTATCAAAACACATTGCGTTTCTATTTGGCAAAGGATGGGTTGAGTAATTGTTTTACACCTTTATCGGTATACTATTTTTAATTGTGTTCGATAACACGCGATGATCACGAATCCAGGGAAAAGGTGGTACTCTCCAGAATAATGAAATATTTGTTTAGAAATTAAAAGAAATAAGGTCTGAGTCAAACACACATGCTGGAAAGAGGAAATAATTATCTTGTTACTGAACTTTTATTATTGTGATTACACAACCGAAAGTGATCGAACGGCGTGTTTTTGTGTTCTGTTTTGTTGTACTACAGAAAGATAGGTTGTAGAAACAATTAAGGTATCTTGTACAAATTATTTGAACCACCGATTCGTCTTTAACGAGGTCGTTTGGTGAGGAGCTCGTTTCTTGATAAGAATTCCCCGTGTAATGAAATAGGCCCTTAGCAACCAATCAGATTGTTCAAGGTATCTTCCAGGCTAAGTAAAGGTGGCCAGATGTCAGTTGCACGCTGCAAAGTAAATTATTCGTGAAGTTAGTATGCCTCTGAGAAACATTATGTTGTGTTTTACGCACTTTCCTTTGTTTCTAACCTACCGCTTGTCTTGTAATGCAAATTGCCAATAAAGCTTAACACCAATTTCACAGAGCCCCAGAACAGTTAGAGGTTCTTTTATCTTTGTTGAAGCAATAAATACAGTTAGACTTACGATGCAACGGTGTGTTCCTTTATCAAAGAAGAAATATATCTATTAGATATAACTAACGAGAAATCGATAGGTTCTCTGCAACGCTTAAAATATTCGGAAAATAACACTGCTGTTTCCGTTGTACTGTACAATAAAAGCAACAGTGAATCAGAATTATATCATTTGTACGGACATAACACACGTTTTTAACAGTAACGGAAAGTTCAAAACAAATTTTCTTTAGTTTGCAACATCGTATTTTGTTTGATAGCTAATAATGCATGTTTGTTTCATTCTGTTGCCGGTTTTCACTGTGTGCCTATAGTTTATAATAATCATTGAAACCCATGACTTATTTCGTTGAAGTCTGTAGAGTGCCCCAAGTATCGATTCGTGACTCAGTGACTTAAAGTTTGAAGTGATATGATTGGAGTGTATGAATGAATATGTGAAGCCAGCATTAAAGTCGACAGTGGTCTTCGCTTTCCACGTAACGCTTCTGAAAAGAAATAATTATTGTTGTTTTGAATTCATGATATAGTCCCTGGATGTGTGAATGTCCAAGCGAATCAATAGAAAACCTTAATTATGATGAATTAATACTACTTCTAACATAGAGTGAATGTTGATAAAATAAATAAATCATGAAGTAAGATAGTTTAGGAATATTTCTTAAACAAAGAAGATTGGACCCCATCGGCTTTTTAAAAACTTTTTAAATTATTTATGCACCAAAATGTTTGTGAGTCTGTGACTTTGTTCTTTAAAGAATCCTTAATAACTGCAGTTACTCCCATTAATTACTGTTGATGCTTCCAAAATACTGTATATATAGAAAATTAGTGATTTTAACCAGGTTTTTTGATTAGATCATTATACACTGAGTGTTGTGATAGACAAAATACTTATGAAACTAGAAGAATACTCAGTAGAGTGTATGCCTCCGCAAGGTGGCGTTGGTCATATTCGGCTCTCAAAAAATACGAAAATGTGTCCGTCGTTATCAACGTACACGGACCATTTTTGGCAGTACAAGGAGTAAAAATATTCTACATAAGTCCACCAAGTTTTATAAGTTGTGTGAAAAACAGGTCCCATGTTAACAGATAGGATTTTTTTTATATTCCTGACGCTGCTGTGACCTTAACCTTTGATCTTGACCCTCCAAAAACTAATCACTTCTAAGTTGAGTCATAGTCCAAATGTATACCAACTTTCGTCTAAATCTATTCAGCCAGTTTCGAGAAATCTTAGTAACACACACACACACACACACACACAGGGGTGAAAACATAACCTCCGTCACCTTCGGTGGCGTAGGTAACAATATGTGGGAAGTTGAGGGTTAAACCCGTCTAATAAGATGTTATTTTATCAAAATTGGTCAATAGGTTTTAATAAATTGCTAGCGCAGGTTTTTGCTTATTTTTTTCTAAATCTCATTTAAATCCTTTCTCTCGATCAACTAAATCGAGTGGAAAATAAGCCTTTTAAAATAGTCACCTAATTTACTGGTGTATTTCTCGTCAATAAACGACTTCAAATCTAAACATTTAGTCGCTTTCTACAGTAAATTTCTACTAAGTGTTGTTGTAGAACATATCCACTTTATTGCTTTGTAACGGAATTTAATTCAATAATTTTACCCAAATAGCATCACCGAACTAAAACAATTCTTACTACAACAATAGTTATGGTGTGAATGCTTCGTCAAAGCAAGCGAAGCATGGTTATAATTCATTGTGCTTGTCATAATACACTAGAATTATGTCCATAATGTATTTGAACACTGCATTATTTACCTAGTCCCCTGGGGACTTTCAAGAATTATAAGAGTGTATAATAATAGTATTTCAAACACACTATGTTCGTCATATGCAATGCTAATAATATAATAGGCCTAATTATAATGTCTTATGACAAGCATAATTAATTACATTCTTACTTCAATTGCCCCCCAGTGGCACAGCGGTATGTCTGCAGACTTACAACGCTAGAAACCGGGTTTCGATACCCGTGGTGGGCAGAGCACAGATAGTCCTTTGTGTAGCTTTGTGCTTAACTACGAACAAACAAACAAACTTATTTCTGTCGCTTCAGTTATTCAGCTATAGAAAATGATTGGAAATTTTCTTCAGTTATTATTTATTCAACCGAATATTTATAATGACATAAATCCAAACATTGTTTAAAAACGATAAAGAAAATTTAATTGATGTACGGCCAACATCTTTCCTTTTTTTTTATCGATTTCAACTGCATTAGTTTGTTTATTGTCTTTAATCCTGACGACAACAAAAAATAAACGTCCAAAAAAGTACCGATTTCCATTTTGTTTCTCTCAAAGTCGGAAATCATGAAGAAAATCCCTGTCAGTGATGTAGACTTTTAAGAGTAGTTAGGATAAAATAAGTTATAAATTTTTTAAAAAGTTCTAAAAATGCACTTCTCACTTGAAATAAATCCACACGTCAGGTGGTCTATCTTCATCCGCGGTTATTTAAGTGGAATGGTGTTCACTAAAGCTTATATATCCTGGTGGAATATAATGAAACACAAAATGAACCAAACAGATTGACATATTTTCTTTAACGAGAAAATGGTGCAGACGAACTGGATGATATATTCATTCATGTTATAAACAGCTTTCCGTTGTTGTTCCTGTTTGGTAATTTTTACTTTTTTCAGCAAAAAAAAGAGAAAAAAAAGCATTAATTCGTAGGCTAATTTAGGATACTTTCATTTTGAAAAGGAATAGGTAATAGGTTTAGGGAACTGTAGGTATGTTAGAATATTTTAAATACATTAAATTAGACTAGGGTCAGTTAGAAAAGGTTTAGTTAAGTTACATGAGATTAAAATTAAGCTTACAATTAAGTTATGAATAGCTCGTTTAAGTAGATTAAGTTTGTTAATATAAGATGCATTAAGCTACGGTATATTAAGATAGCTGGACACATAGCTGGGGTATATTAGCTGGAATACATGGCTAATTTATATTAGCTGGAATTTATATCTAGGATATATTAGCTGGAATATATACAACTATCTGGCAGACCGTTAAAGAGGCCTCTGAAAACTAGTATTTTAAAGTTTGAATATTATAACTGAGAGAAAAATATTCTGAAACACTGAAAGAGTTTTATTGAGGAGGGGTCCCTCAAAATTGGAATTCGAAATTTTGAACATGGAAGTTCAGGGGGAAATATTCTGAAACACGGAGAAAGATCTAATGTTTGGAGATAAAAATTTTGAGATCGTGTTACGTCACTGTTTCTGTTGGTGTAAACAAATTAAGGTTGAATTCTGTTAACTCAAAATGAGTTAATGTTATAGTTAGCTGTCAGGATAAGTTAATCAAACCTCGCGTGACGTAACCACACCCAACTAGATTTCAAATTGAATTTAGACCTTGAATTGCCTAACTTACAAGAAAAACTGTGGATATAAGCTATTTAAAACGTTTTATTTGAGATTCAAATCTTTATTAGCGAAATGTACAATTAAAGAACAACAACTATTTATGATGTCTTTGTGACAACGAAAACTCCTCGAGAAAAGATGTGATAGTTTTAACGTTTTCACACCAGTAGTTTCTTAAATTGTGACACACAGATAGATCCTACCTTTCTGCATAACAGTGTAAAACAAATTGTATTTGTTAAATACATAATATATATATATATATAAAGTCTGAATCAACTGAAGCTTGCTAATTATTTAATATAATACTGCTGTTCTGCTCTTTAATGGAGCTTTACATTTATTAGTTATAAATCATTCTTTATAGTGAGCTTAAGATTTATAACATATTCCCTTTCAGAAAGAATTAAAAAATCTGGTGACACACCAAGATCCAGTCGGCTTTCATTCTTAACTGAGTAATGTAGTAAAAAAAAAGGGGGGGGTCGTTTTGTGAGACATTTAACAAACCATAAAAATGGTAAAGAAAAATGTGCTTTTAAAGATAAATACTTCAATTTTGGGGAAAGACGATGCTCAATTGAAAAAAAAAAAGCCATATTTGACATTTTGTTTTTTCTTTCCTTGTTAAGTTGAATTATTAAACTCAAAGACAGATTACAGATGATTAGTAATTTTTTAATTAACGATTATTATTTCCTATGATGCCGAAATAAATTATTTTTAATCTGTTAAACATCAAATAATTCATCTCCAAGATGCGAATCTCGGATCCAGTTTCGAGTAAACCGTAATAATAAAACAATAACACTGCACGAGTTTTTGACGTACACAACTGTTTTGGGTTCAGCCTAGTCATTCTGCTAAACTCCATGGTTGTAATATAAAACAAAACGTAACTTTTATATCTGTGTGTACATATATATATATATACATATATATACAAAATCAACGTTATAACGAAACATTAACATTCCCCATTTTCATCTTTAAGTCATTAATGGATAATGTCTGTGATCATAGCATCCAAACACGTTGGGGATATTCCAGCTATCAGGCAAGATCCAGACGCTGATGTAAAACTAGCCAACAGTTAAGGAGAATCAGTTAAGGGTTAGTAGTTGAGTGCTTGAACCCACAATGTCTCAAATCCTACTGCCTTTCGCTGTCTCTAGACAGCTGTGGGAAGGTAGAAAGTAAATATAAAAGTGTGCCTAATTATAATGTCTCGCTCACCAAACATGTAAGGTAAATATCATAAATAATGCTGATAACAATGTGGTCTCCGGAATTGTAATGTCTCGCTCACCAAGCATGTAAGATGAATATGATAAATAATGCTGATAACAACATTTACTCCAGAATTAGAATGCCTCGCTCACCAAGCACGTAAAATAAACATAATAAATAGAGCTCGTGACGATTGTGGTGGGTACTGCTGACTGGCTGGCTGCCTTCTTTCTGGTCTGTAGTTCAAAGCTAGGAATGGCAGTTGATAGTCTTTGTAATAAATATAGAATACAACTACAAATGCATGATGTTGAACAGCTATAGATCGTTAGAAAATTAAAACACCTTTTAGCGCATCTGCGCTTGACTTTAATTTTGGATTGAATTTTGCTACGGCTACTTGTGACATTGAGACATTAAAAAAAGAGATAAGTGGACCACAATCAATCAAATCAATCGAAAACCACAAGTAGTATAGATGGAGCTGCTATAGGTATGTGCTAATAATGAAGGAGAATATACTGTTAAAACAAGCAATGGGTTGGAGGCTAATTGGAAAAAGGGCGTAGAGAAAGACCAGAAGATATTTGGTGTAAAACAATAGAGAGGAATGTGTGAAATAAAGACCTGAAGATACTTGTTCTAAAACAATAGAGAAGAATGTGTGAAATAAAGACCTGAAGATACTTGGTGTAAAACTATAGAAAGGGATGTGTGAAATAAAGACCTGAAGATACTTAGTGTAAAACTATAGAAATGGATGTGTGAAATAAAGACCTAGACAGAATAGAGGTTGATGAATGGGCAGAAGACCGAACGCTGTTGAAAGCCTTCATAGCTGCTCTATTGACAATTGGAGGTCTGGAAAAGACTGGTGATGACGCCGATGATGATTTGTGACACGGAAGAGCAGAAAGAACATAAAAAAACTTATTTGTAATGTTTGTTCCTTTTTTGTTTTATACCACGCCATAATAACCATTAACTTATAATTAATACAACATGAGCATGATTAACAAATTAATCCGAAAGTCTGAAGTTCTACTAGTAAAACTAGTCAAAGCAGGGCAAGTTTTAATTGAATAATAACATAATTCGTGAAATTTTACCATTCTTCTAATAAGTGCTAAAGTAAGATAACATTTTTATGGCTGAGAATATATGATTTGCCACACAAAAAAAAAACACTATCTGTAATCCATATATGATTAAACAACAAATCTTACACACGTTCGTGTTAACATCGTTTGATAAAATGTTTTATTACACGCCCTGAGTGCATATGCACGTTTACTGTTTTTCTAGTGGAATTTGAACGTTTTGAAGTTTGTAACATAATTTTCCTGGATTAACAGCAGTTGCAAATTAATAAAGGTAATAATTATTTGGTATTTGTAGCAAAATGACGTACATCAGCTATTTAATAACATATAGTATATATTCAAAAGTGCGTAATAAAACGCCTGTAGGTTCATAACTGTAATCAATCAATTAGAAATTATAATATTGGGTTTGTGAATGTGGTATTTGCTCGTATAAACCGAAAAATAATCTATACTTTTGAGTAAAAGTATGGAAATAAATGGGAAAAAACTATCTCATTTTGTATTTAAATACAATGAAAAATTAAATCAGATCCATCATATTAATTTCTGTTGATAATTCTAATTGTGGTGCTAATTAAATTTTTTTTTATTGAGTTCTAATACAAAATTAAATTAGAAAGACCAACATTCGCAAACGAATGCAATGTGTCTCCTCCCCCCCCCCTATCCACCCTATTTTATAAGGTCCCCAGTATACAATAGATGTCAAGAGAGAATAATATCTAATGCAGGGAAGGGGGAACATAAACTACAACATATGTACTTCGGAGTTATAGACACTTAACACCCCCCCCCCAGTGACACAGCGGTATGTCCGTGAACTTAAAACGCTACAAATCGGGTTTCGATACCCGTGGTGGGCAGAGCACAGATAGCCCATTGTGAAGCGTTTTTACTTAAAACAACAAACAAACACTTAACACAAAATCAACTTGAAATTTCTTTGAGATAAATATATATTATATCGTACTAAACTGTGACTTTTTTACACATAGGGCAGTCAATTTCTGCCTAAATAGATTTATTGACAATGGCAAAAATTGTGTAGGTAATTTTTGGGCAAATAATACTCGTTCTTCAACACGGTATATGTAGTTTCAAATATTGTGTGAATCAAAACACTATTAGTATCAACACACCTTGTAACGTTTACACATGTTGACACCGTCTCTAGGTTCAAAGCTCTCTATTACCAACATTACGATTTGTTTATTCTATTGATCCCAGCAAAATCACAAATCTGTCTACTTGAGTACGTGAAGGATGTTACAAGTCTTAGTTAGATTGATGGAAAAATCAGGGACTACAGGACAAAGCATGCTTTTGTAATATTTGACTTTTGATTGCCGAAAATCGGAATGGAGGTCTAAATAAAAATTAAAAGGGTTTCTGTCGGAAAGAAGAAGAAAGAAACATAGAAGATACAATATGTCTCCCTCGTAAGAAGGGAGACATAATACTTTTTCTGTACATGGAAATAATGTATTATTTATTGAAGGGCTTCTACGTTTCAGATGGAAAGCAAAACTGAATCTCTACAAGTTATAATGAAAAAGAATCGGTATCAAATGCAAGGTGGAGTAAAAACATTCGCTTTGGGAAATGTACTTCTTATATATTTGTTTGTTCTGTATGAATATATATATATTTATCTAATATCTACAGAAAGGTAAAGAAAATAAACATAAAACAAAACAAAGTTCACGATTTCGACGTAACGGTACAAAAAAAAAAGTTGCCTACATTTTCATTAGACATCTCCAGAGCTCTTTCAGCTGCGTCTTCTGATAGCTAGGTAAACATCCCTGGTTATGACTTCGTTTACTTTGGAGATCTCGAGGCCTTAAAGTGATGGACAGACAGTTTACATCCTGGTTGAGGAAAATGGTTACAAGTTCGTATGTGTATTTGTACAGGGCTGTGCAAACTAAAGACCTGTCCATCCAACCATCTGTCTATCAGTCTGTCTATTTTTCGATTAGTATTTTCGAAAACAGGAGACTTATATCATAAACTCACTTCTTTTTTTGCCTTTTTTTTACATTATCAGTAGTTTTGTTTCAACATTTTTTTGCGAAAGCTAAACAAGGGAGAATCACTGCATTACCTTCCCTAATTTTGAGCGTATAGACTAGAAGGAAGATAGCCAGTCAACAGCACCCACCGCCAACTCTTGGATTACTCTTGACTGATCGAGTACTGGAATGTAACCGCCATTCTTACATAGGCATCCATACCTCCAAAGTGCGGAGTGCATTTTTACAGCAACTGGCTGCGAACTGTGAACCTTCGGATTTACAGAAATAAGATATTTTTCGTAGCCTGTTAGGCATCTTACAGAGAAAGCCAAGTAGCTGATAGAGAAACGCCACGATCAATAATCCTTGACAAAGCAGCAACATAAATTCAATACTGAGATGATGAAACTCGTGCATAATTTCGCTCTAAATCTGAAAGCTGAAACCCGTTTTAGATATATATTTCAAATCTAAAGGTAGAAACACTATAATTAATTTGAAGATTGCTTGGTGCAAATCTACACACTCTTCACTCTCTTCACTGCAGGAATCGAACTTCAGGTTTTAGCGTACTAAGTCTGTAATCTTACCGTTGACTTTAAGATTGCGTCGGTTACGTCATGAGTTGACATTTGTCTGACGTAGCCAGCTATACTAATTTTCTCCATCCCCATCCCAAATAGTAGTCTCAGTAACGATTATATTTCTGAACTCAAAATCCCACCCTACACCAAGAATCCGGTACCTTTTTTTCCTAAGAATTAATCATAGGTGTTAACAGTTATCTAAACACCTTACAATTAACGTTAATAGTGAGCCTTATAAACATAGTAGATACTGAAAATTAATATTATTATTTGTTTTATTTAGATCATTTGATATCATAAATGTCACTTGCCTTATGATAGAAAAACTACGACTCTGTGGGAGACCCGTCTTTGTTTCTCATGAGCAAAAGCAACACGGTAAAACTTGGATTCTTAAACTATTTTTAAATTTACATATTTCATTTTCATCAACGTTTAACTCTTAAATTGCCAACTCCATCGACTTTCGTAACATACTTTTCGAAACTAATTATGCACTAAGTTGCTGGTTACAGGGCCTGAAATAACATACAAGTCACACAAAAACTTAACAGAAAACTCTGTCAATATTCCAATTGATTAAATTAGTTACTGCTGTTGTCTCGTATGTATTTTACACACAAACTGGATGATTTAACACATTTTTTTCTCGTTTGGTCAGATCTTTCCACGGAGTGCTATAACAATCAAAAACATGAAATTATTGAATACAGTCTTGGTCAAAATGTTTGCATACTGTTCTATATTGATGTTATTGTCTACATGCATGGAGTAGTTACTGAGCAAATGCCCGAGTAGTAACAGAGAAGGTAGGTATGATCGGACAAACATGTACGAGTTGTTATTCTGGACTGTATTATACACATACACATCTGTTTTGTATAAAGCGTTAACAACTTACATTAAGGATGTATGATACATAAGTATAAAAACAATTCGATAATTTGAGCGTTAACAACTTACATTAAGGATGTATGATACATAAGTATAAAAACAATTCGATAATTTGAGCGTTAACAACTTACATTAAGGATGTATGATACATAAGTATAAAAACAATTCGATAATTTGAGCGTTAACAACGTACATTAAGGATGTATGATACATAAGTATAAAAACAATTCAATAATTTGAGCGTTAACAACTTACATTAAGGATGTATGATACACAATACGCATGCTGAAATAAACAATAATTTACCACTGTGGACATACTGATCTAAAACTAGGATAAAAATAGTTAGGCTCTGAAGTCTGCTGATGAATGTATTATCGAACACCCTGGAGTTATGGATTAAGATAATATCAAACACCTTGGAGCTCCTGATTAAAATACCACTGGAGACTTTGGAGTTCATGAATGAGATATCCATGGACATCTTAGGGCTACGGATTAAGATAGTACACTATACTTTTAGAAATGCCCCCCAGTGGCACAGCGGTATGTCTGCGGACTTACAACGCTAGAAACCGGGTTTCGATACCCTGGTGGGCAGAGCACAGATAGCCCTTGTGTAGCTTTGTGCATAATTAAAAACAAAAACAAACTTTTAGATATATTTCTTCTTTTGTACCAGCTAAGTTGTTAACTAAAAGGGCGAACCAATCAGGTGGGAAATATTATTTAGCCGGATAGTGTACATTGTGCGAACCAGTCAGGTGGGCGAAAAGTATTTAGCCAGATAGTGTACATTATGCGAACCAATCAGGTGGGAGAAAATTATTTAGCCATATAGTGTATTGTTTGTTCGTTTATTTTTTGAATTTCGCGCAAAGCTACACGAGGGCTATCTGCGCTAGCCGTCCCTAATTTAGCAGTGTAAGACTAGAGAGAAGGCAGCTAGTCATCACCACCCACCGCCAACTCTTGGGCTACTCTTTTACCAACGAATAGTGGGATTGACCGTCACATTATAACGCCCCGACGGCTGAAAGGGCGAGCATGTTCGGTGTGACGTGGATTCGAACCCGCGACCCTCAGATTAGGAGTCGAGTGCCTTAACCACCAGGCCCCGGATAGTGTATATTTTGTTTCAATAGCTATTATAATACACCTCAAGAAGTATTTATTACACATCTGCCTTTACTGCCTTTGGAATGTTTTATTTCCTGAATATTTGAAATGAAAAAGGGGAATAATTAAAATAGATATTTTGTGTAGAATAATTACCTGTTTCTTGAACATTTTTCTAAAACACTTGTGCACTATGTTGCTTGTGGGTCTATGACTTGGTTTGAATAAAAATATACAAAAAAAACATAAGTAAAAATATCATGATTTTTGCAGTTTTTAATCTCACTAATTACTGGGGGGGGGTCAAATATTTTACATGGAAAATGGGTGAAACCGTAATTTCCAATACTTGGTGATGCATGAAAACAATGAACGATAATTTTATTTCTTAGTTTAAAATGAATTAGAAAATAGTAGATGTTTGCGTTAAAACATTTCAAAGTTCTACTCAGAGTGATATAAACACACTTTGGATTGAATCATTTGCAAAACATTAAAGCTGTATAATGGAGGTGGGTGAATGTTAAATGAGCCAGTTTAAGGTTTAGGTTTTCATCAAACCCTAATCGTTTCTTTGTTACTTGTTAAGCACAAAGCTACACAATGAACTTTCTGTGTTGTGCTCATCACGGGTATCGAAGCCCGGTTTTTAGTTATAAATCTCTAGGCTTACCGCCGAGATCTTGCGGTCAAACTCTAGTAAAAAAAAAGGGTTATGAATTATAAACAGAGAGTTTGTCTTTTTATGAGAACCAAGATAAAAGTAGTCGAGGAAATTACTATAAAGATACGTGTAGAATTTCGTTACGCGCTTCATCAGGCTCAAGAGATTAAAGATATAAAACACATTGCTGGCTAAAATAACGTGCACCAACAAGAATAGCTTTACTAGTAAACTTCTTTTAGTCAATTCCAAGTCTTACTTTCCTCATTTTTTTACTACTTAGCGTAATTAGAAAACAAATAATTTTTTTATACATGAAGAAGTAGACAAACAGTAAAACGAAGTTCAGAGTCATTGAAACGCATCCTGCCTGCAGTTATGATACATAACATAAAAATAACCATCTGTGCTTTATTAAGTTTTGATATTCTAAAATATTATTATCTAAACTAATCTTAGCTTTCTGTATGACTTCCGTGATGACGATGTTGTTGTTGTTGTTGTTTTCGGATCTAGAGACAACGTTATCTACGATGGATGTTTCGTTCTTTTTTAAACTGAAAATATAAACGTGTGTACGAAAAACGCATTGCAGCTTCCATTGCTAAAATTAGACGTGGTTTGCTTTGGTTGTTTGTTTTAAAGCAAAGCCACATCGAGCTGTCTGTTGTGTCCACCACGGTGAACCAAACCCTGGATTTTAGCGTTGTAAGTCTATAGATTTACTGCTGTCCTACCGGGGGGGATATCGTAGTGTACAATAAAACGTGTAATTTTTTTGGCAGAAGTTGTTAAATTATTATTTACTTGACATTAAACTTTGAATATATAAAACAGCTAGGTCTGACGAGTCCTTAAAAATGAAGCCGGTTGTAGCCTGTTAATTAGCATGCAGGTCTGTGGATTCGAGGGTCCTTGGTTAGTGTTCCGTTACTGAAACATAAATCAAAATAAAATCGCGTTTCGCCTTTAGGCCGTTGATGTGTTATAACGGTTGGTAGCTAATTCTCACAATTCGATTAGAGTAGCCCAAGAGTTGGTGGAGGGTGCTGTTGACTGGCTGCCTTTCCTCTATTCTATCAGTTTATAATTAGAGACGTCTATGTGTACGTTTGTGCGAAAATTATAACACATACAGCTGATAATGTTGTGGTATATTACATAAGTCAACATGATTTATGATCAATATAAATCATCAGAAAACGAAGAAATCCCGGATGTTGAAAAGCTAGAACGTCTTAAACACTCTTGCTGTAATAAAGAAGAATATAAATTATATTTTCACCAAATTACGTTTAAAACTGGAAAAAAACATTCTTATAAACAAAGTAAACTATAATTCAAAATTTTCAACCTTTAAATAGTTAATCAAAATATCTGTAATATATAATATCAGGCGTAATTCTTACTGTTGACTCTTATTTCCCGTAATCTTCAGGACTTAAAGCACTAAAATTCAGAGTTCAATCCTTGCAGCGAACACAATTCATATAACCTATAGTATATTTACAATTATTGCATACGCAAACACACTATGCTAGAATCAAGGGTTCGATTTCCCTCGGTGGACACAGCAAAACCCCCCTAGTGGCACAGTGGTATATCTGCGGACTTACAACGCTAGAATCTGGGTTTCGATACCCGTGGTGAGCAGTGCATAGATAGCCCATTGTGTAGCTTTGTGCTTGATTTCAAACAAACAAAATCTTACCACAGAATCAACCCATGACCTGCTAAGTAAAATTTTCACATACAGGTGATGACGTCTCAGCATGATAAACTGTAATACATTTCTGTACTACACAGTGCACTTTAGTAGCCAGACATGTGAATTTCTCTTAAGTGGAAGACTTCACTGACTAACAACATGTTACAAGCACATTAAAATAAAATGTTTCACTACATCACGTTTCTTGACTTAATTGTGCAAGTGTTGCCATATTCCTCTGATGACTTAATTGTGCGGGTGTTGCCATATTCCTCTGATGACTTAATTGTGCGGGTGTTGCCATATTCCTCTGATGACTTAATTTTGCAGTAGAAAATTTTCAAATGATTAAATAAAGAATGTAATTCCATCTCAGGACTTATTAATTTATATAATTTTGACATAAAAGAGTCAGCAAAGCTACAAATTAACTGAACATATTTCATGTTTTTCAGAGATGGTGTTGAACTATTTTTTCTATAAATAGAACAGAGAGGAGGAGCGGGCACAGTAAAGTTTACTTATTCGTAAGTATATATCTTTTAATGTGTGTGCGCATGCGTCTTAGTTTCTCGTATGGATAAGGCCCAGTTACTAGCTAATCGGGCTGCAGATCGAGTGTCCGGAGTTTGAGACGTTATGGTGCATTTTTTGGATGTGTGTAATAAAAGTGACCGTCAATCCCGTTATTTCGTTCAAAGAGATAGACGAAACCCTGAGGTGATGAGTATTAATGGTTGTCTACATTTTCTCTAGTCAGTAATCCAAAACTAGGGACTGCTACACTTGAATTATAGGAGTCTCTGACCTGGTTGCTTATCCCACTAATGAATAAGGTTTCATTCGTTCAGAAATTGATAATTCCAATACCTTTCACTATGTTTTATCAAACTTCATTCTAGTGTCACCCATATTTACTAAACATATCCACGACAATTGTGAGGTACGCTATAACAGATAATTGGACGCCTCGCCACCGTGAGGTCCCCCCCAGTGGCACAGCGGTAAGTCTGCGGACTTACAACTCTAGAATCCGGTTTTCGATACCCGTGGTGGGCAGAGCACAGATAGCCCATTGTGTAACTTTGTGCTTTATTACAAACAAACAAACACTAGCTTGAGAAAACAACAGTCATTGATTGCTTTAAAAATGAATCAGTTATATAAAAAAAACATCAATTATTCTTAGTTAGCATAACGATCCCCATCTTTCCGTTATTCATTTATTTAACTGCTGCCTTAGTACGTATGGTGACTTAGTTATTCAGGTGCTCCTCTGATGACTCAATTTTGCAGGTGTTGCTGTATGCCGTTTTGGGACTTAATTGGGCAGTGTTTTCATATTCCGCTTTATGGCTTATTGTACAGGTGTTGCCATATTCTTTTTTATGATCTAATTGTGCAGGTGTTGTCATATTATGTTTTATGATATAATTGTACAGCTGTTGCCATATTCCGTTTTATGATCTAATTGTACAGGTTTTGCCATATTCAGTTTTATGGCTTATTGAACAGGTGTTGTCATATTCCGACTGAATTCTGTAAATCTTGTCTAATTCTTTTAATTATGAATACACATATACATGCAGTAACAACTTATTTTACCTCAAACAAATGATAATTATCTTTGACACAAATTATTCAGTATTATCTGTGAGAACAAACAAACCAAAGCATTTCTGTGTTTATTTTGCACCAAAACAGTGAAAGATGTGTGTTTTTATTTATTTATTATTTTTTGTTTTTTAGAAACTTATATCAAAATATTATGAAGTGTGATTTCTATAGAATCTCAAGTTTGTAAATAGTTTGGTTATTCATATGTAACCCCGAGATGAAGGGAAGGGACAACAACTAGGAAGATTTATTTTAAAATTATGTGGCTATAAAAGTGTCGTTGTACGTCTCTGAAAAAAACTTTAGTTTGTTTCAGTTTGCATTTTTATAAAACTAAGTTGTTCTTGTAATCACATAATCACTAACTTTAGCTCAATTTCCCGAACAAAACATTTTTATCTAAAGTCTAGAACATTAGTCGAACAAACGCCTTACAGACATTTGAACACTTAAGAGGCTTAACTAACTAAACAAATCCTTTTAAATGCTAGGACTAATTAGAGAGTGCTTCATTCAACAGCTGAGCCCCCTTTAACTTCAGCAATTCTAAGTTGGTAAACTTCTTAGGAACAGTTATTTCGATAAAAGAATCAAATTGTTGGAATGAAATTATGTTGAAAGCTAAAGGAAACCAGCAATAGTGACAATATCGACTCATCATAGCTTAATCCCTTTCCTTCTTTAAAATATACAAAATATCGGAATCACAAGAGTGTAGTCATAAAACTAAATGGTAAGCCATAAAAGTAGTAATAAAAGTGTCGCAACAGCAAATATACGAAAAAAAAACAAAGGGAGATAATAAAACATCAATGTACTTTTGTTCAGAATGGTAATAATAAGACTGTCTTTAGTGAATTTTATAGTAAACATAAAAATTAAGTTTCACAATCTCGTTAAACACAGATCAGTACATAACGTAATTCAAAGCCTTCGAGGCATACAAATTAGGCTTGTCACAGCCAGATAGCCAAGGTTCTTAGGCTCCATTACTCCTTTAAAATCTCTATTGCACATGACCAATTATGTTCGTTATTTGGATTAGATTGAACAGTTTAAATACATTTTATTATAAAAACAATAAGCATTTGAAATAATAAATCTTCTCTGTATATTGTGATTATATCAATATTATATACAAATCATACAATATAACTGGGACTGTTTTACCTATTCAATTCCATAAGTCATTAGAAGACAGTGTACACGTACAGACATCCTGGTCCTAATTTCTAAAAAAACAATTTTGACGCAAAGTTTGTTTCTTTGTTTGTAATTAAGTACAAAGCTACCCAATGGGCTATCAGTGCTCTGCCCACCACGGGTATCGAAACCCGGATTCTAGCGTTGTAACTCCGCAGGCATACCGCTGTGCTACTGGGGGGTGTGACGCAAAGTTCCAATACTAGACTTCAGACATCCTGGTCCCTAGAATAGACCTTATCCACTGCAGGAACCTAGGCAAGATAGAAAGCAATAAAAAATGTGAAAATATATACTAATAGTATTTTTATGCTAGCAAATGTTCCCTTTCAATGAACGGATTTTGACTAACTAGTGAAAAAAAAATGGGATATTGTTCCGTGTACAAAAACCTTTCATTTGTTGAAAACCAGAAGTCCAATACTTCACTCTTCTCCCAAATTTTAAGAGAAGACAAACACATAGACAAATAGATATTATTACTTTATAATACTTTGTAGACAGACTGAGGTCATATATCATTCACAAAAAAAAAATGTAATGTCCTACATATTGCATTCTGAAACGAAAGTATCCGTGTATGGAATCATTTTAATGAAGAGGGGGGGGGGGACCTATTTATCGAACTAATCTGCTTTAACATCCGGTTTTGTTTCGTTCCGTGTCTTGGTTGGTTTGAGGAATAAAGCTTGTTTATCGAGCTGGTCTATTTTTATCACCTGGTTCTGTTTCGTTCCGTATCTTGGTTGGTTTGAGGAATAAAGCTTATTTACCAAGCTAGTTACCGGCTTTATCATCTGGTTTTGTTTGGTTTCGTAGTTACCAAATCAAACAAAACCAGATGATAAAGTCGGTAGACTAGTTTGGTAAATAAGCTTTATTCCCCAAACCAACCAAGATACGGAACGAAACAGAACCAGATGTTTAATTAGAATAACTTGGTAAATTACGTTTTATTCCACAAACTAACCAAGCTTGGTTAGTTTGTGGAATAATTTACCAAGCTGGTCTAATTAAACATCTGATTTTGTTTTGTTCCGTATCTTTCTTGGTTTGGGGAGTGAAACTTGTTTACTGAACTTGTCGGCTTCATCATTGGGATTCTTCTGGTTCATTGCTGTTTTACTCTTCGTTATCTGACTACTGACCCTGTATGGCTTTGTAATTCTATTATTGTTAAAAGTACTATTATGACAACATGTAGAAATTCTAAACGAATCAATGATAGAGCTCTAAGGATTTTGGAAATATAATTATTGAAAATTTCATTAGCGAACTAGAATTTAAAAAAAACTCACACACACATTCATGACACTGACACGAACAGAACTTATCTAAACTAATTAGCGCAATGACTTTTTTTTTTAAAGTCGGCACAAGGCAATGTAAGTACAATCTTCAAAACGGTTAAGCTTGAGAGTTCGCATTAAAAAAAAGATCAAAGAAAATTCTCTTTTTAAAGTTCGAATATAAGGCGAATAAACAAATCGAAGTGAAACAATTAGAAATCACACTTTTTAAATTAATAGAAGTGTAACATCACCGTGAATGGTGTTGCAGGAAACCCTTGCGTATTTTAATTCTTATAGAAAATAGATGAGGCATATATAGTTAATGACGCAATTGAACCTTTTTTTCGCGAATTAAAGCGAGATGAGGTTTAAGATTTATTTTTCTTAGAGAAAAAAATTTAGGAACATTTGGTAAGCTCTAGGGAGAAAGTAGTGTGGGCCAATTTAAAAAGCCGATTACACATGAACTATATTACAATATTATTAGCTTTATTGTTTTCTGACTTGAGAAATTGAGAGATAATCCTGTAGCTAAGAAAAGTGAAGCGGTAGAGTTTACAGTTAGCAGAAGACGTTAAAGAACAGAGTAATCTAGGGAAGAATAGGAATCTAGCATCATATTCAGAACAAAGTCCCTCAAGTTTCTTTTCAAGCAGCAATCAGTCTGGTTTGATTTATCCGGGTAATAAGGTTAAAATTAGTTATCGTAAGGTTTCTACCAAGTTCAACTACATGCAGAGAACTAACGAATATAACGATATAAAATGAAACACAATTACACAGTAAAAACCGGCTCATCTTTTATTTTTGTTTTTTTCTGTAAAACATTCGTGTAAAATATATAAAAACACTCTACAAGATTAATTATAGTAGAAAACAAGAGGGAATCCCCAATAGCCACGACTGTAATTATATCTGAAATCGGTCAATAGATGGAGCTATGAACTAAAACTTTTTTCTTTAAAAAACCAAAAACAAATTCGAGCCATTCTATGAGCCGCTGTGCCGCGGCAAAAAAATCGGTATGTACTTACTTTTGTTAGATTTCAAAGAAGGTTAATTGTGCTTTATTTGAACGATCTATATATATGTGTTAACGCATGTTCGCGTGAATTTCTGATCATTCGATAGTCAGTGCTGCCACGAATACACCTATACTTTATATATATATATGTCACAGCCATTTCTGACGAAGAGTATTCGTACAGCGAGACTGTTATATAGTTTAGACCCAAAATACAGATCATTTCAAAACAATCCTGCCCTCGATGTTCTTCATTAAAGTAGAAAAACTTGTACAGCAAAGTATTTAGGAAAGTAACAAGCTCTAAGCCTCATACTTAGCCAATGCGGAACACAACATTCATTCGCAAATTAAAGGTTATGGTTCGAAAAAGAACCTTTTAACCCAAAAAGCTATCGCTATGAGGCTGAGTATATCTCTTTGTACCGGTAACAAGATAATTAAGAAGCGTTTAAAACTAACGAAGATTCAAAAATAAAAATTATCAACCTTCTATCCATAAAAATAAACCAATGACTGCTTTCATAAGATAGTTGGCCGATGAAACTAGAATAAGAGTAATCCCAGACGATTACATACCTTTCAAGGGTACTGATGCAGCTCCAGTGGACTTTGTGTCATGCCCCCCAGTGGCACAGCGGTATGTCTGCGGACTTACAACGCTAGAAACCGGGTTTCGATACCCGTGGTGGGCAGAGCACAGATAGCTCTTGTGTAGCTTTGTGCATAATTTAAAAACAAGCAAACAAACTTTGTGTCTTAGGTTTGCTCAAATGTGTTTTTGAAGTCTACATCCACGTGTATTGAAGGTTTTGATGAAAGTTTGTGTTTGGTGTAATATTGGCCTCGCTGTCCTTCGCAAAAGCTTTTTTCAATCAAGTTGCGACGTCAGACAATAGCGCGTAATGATAGCTATCAAAGTGAGCACGATGGAGGAAGTAGTTCAAGAGCCATTAACCTTCACTATGAATTATTATGGTATCAAATTGGCATTGTGGGCTCTGGAGCAGCGCTGGTTATCCCAGCATACGTTTGGTTTCGGTATGAGTTTCGCGCAAAGCTACACGACGACTATCTACGCAAGTCGTCCCTAATTTAGCAGTAAAAGACTAGAGGGAATGCAGCTAGTCATCACCACCCACCGCCAGCTCTTGGGCTACTCTTTTACCAACGACTAGTGGGTTTGACTGTAACATTATAATGCCCCCACTGCTAAAAGGACGAGCATGTTTGGTGGTACTGGGATTCCAACCCGCGACCCTCAGATCGCGAGTCAAGTGCCCTAACCACCTGGCCTGACCAAGAGTTACCGACAAGGCGAAGATTGAAAAAAATCTAAAAAATAAAAAAAGTAGAGAATATTCTAATCTCCGTAAATGAACTTTGAAAATTCCTGGAGACCAAACAGTTAGTTTAAATGAGTATTATTAGAAATTGTCATATTACGTATTGTTATAGACTGTGATGCTGAGCATTGTTATAAATTATCATATTGATTATTGCTATAGACTGTGATGCTGAGCATTGTTATAAATTATCATATTGATTATTGCTATAGACTGTGATGCTGAGAATTGTTAGAAATTATGATATTGAGTATTGCTATAGACTGTGATGCTGAGAATTGTTATAAATTATGATATTGAGTTTTGCTATAGACTGTGATGCTGAGAATTGTTATAAATTATTATATTGAGTATTGCTATAGACTGTGATGCTGAGAATTGTTATAAATTATTATATTAAGTATTGTTATGTCTCAACAGACATACTGTTTTTCTTGATTGAGTGTTGTTCCACAAGACGTGAGAAGAAAAACTTGGATAAATGATAATAAAAAATGAATTAACATTTCTAAGTGAAAACTTTTTCTAGTTTATTTTGTGCGACGCGTCGAGCAGACGTCCTTCGTCAGGCAGTAAAGACAATGTTATAACAGAATTAGGCTAGATCACAGATTCTCAAACTGTGGTGCGCGTACCACTGGTGGTACGTGGAGCTAATGTCGGTGGTGCACGACATAATTAATCTAAATAATCAATTTGTAATAAGCTCCATCTGAGCTGTTCACGTACATATAAATACTACTCTCCTCACTTATAGACTCACCTCTACTCACATAGACTCGCCAGTATTTTCTTCTCCTCAAATTGACAAAAATGGTACCACATATACTTCAATAGGTCCAGAAAAAAACAATTGCTTCCTTCGCATTAATGGGTAAGTGTTAAAATATGAATTTTTGTTCCTGGTTTGTTTCTTTTGTATCTTTTTTCTAAATTAGTCCTAGGTTTGTAAAAAAAAATTAAACAAAAAATGGTACGCGAGCCTGAAACGTTTGACCACGTTTGGTCTAGGTTATTTCAATCTTTTTTCTTCAGATTCATAGTCTGAGCACTTGAACCACTAAACCACAGCTAGCCCTGCTTACTTATCTATTCTCTTAAGTTAGACACCCTAATGTACACGTCCTAAAATTATCGATTCAATTCCCTTTTCTTTTTGTTTTGTCTAGGGGTAAGAAGAGACTTTACAGTTTAGAATGCTCACGACAGAAAGATTTACAGTTCTTATTTGACAAACTGGTATTTGTGGAAAATGACATTTGTTCAATTACTCTGTAGATCACTTGTTTCACAGTGTGCCCTCCTTCTTGTCCAATTCCGGAGGCCCACTGATAGCAGGTACTTCCTACACGTTTCGATTTACAAGCTGAATAATCAAATCCAAGAATGTGCTTAGCACGATGAAGCACGGAAAACCTATAGCTGGAGTACTCAATATTCTGTCTACCCGTAATCTTCTGTAATCTCTGTTTCTATCTTTCTATAAGTAAACGTGTTTTGAGATCGTTAACAAGTTTCTTCCAGTCTGTCATGAGTGTTCGCTATGTAACTCGCTTTAACGCTATCTATTGGTATGCAAAGATTACTAGCCTTTATCAAGCTGTAATTATATTATTGACCGTTTCATTCATTCCAACGTCCAAAACATTTTGGTTTGGCATGGCCAGGTGGTTAGAGCGCTTGACTCGCAATCTGTGGGTCGCGGGTTC